>NC_052510.1:62473815-62501463 GCF_014356525.2 Nilaparvata lugens
CATGAGAACCGAGGGAGAATGAGTGAGAGGGAGTGAGAGATAGTGAGTTAGGTTGTCATCTGATACTGTTACTGAGATATAATACCTCATCTCGGAAATAGTGGAATTACAATAATAAAACATTGTCATTCCAATAATAGAGTCAAATGACGAACATAAATTAATGTTCAGTATACGTTTGCGAATTCAAATCCTTCAAATTTGGTAAAAAGCGAAAATTTTTATACAAAACTCTCTAAAAGTATCATTGTATTTCTCTTCTTGCAAAATTAAGTTATCGATCTTAAGAAATTAATGTTTTCGATCAAATTTCATTCCATAGAATAAAAACATGTCGATCGAATGTTCTTTCTGTTAAGGAGATTAGCATAATTTATAATATCACATAATATATAGAGTTATCTTTTCGTGCTGAATTATCCTGGAATGGGTATTAACTAGCACATAGGTGATGAGATGAGACGGATTTGGAGTTCATACGTTTGCGGGATTCGAACCTACGACACTGCCAATTTAGTCTATCAAAATTGATTGCGCCTTATCTTATCATGCCACCGCTATTATAATGTCAGTGTTATTTTGGTAATATATATCATATTATTAATTTTTGGACTGTTTCACTCATGAAATTTCCTTGCTATTTGTTCTTTGGTCAAAATTTGCATTAGCAGAAGTCACTGTTTTTCCAACTGTGTAAGTCCTCAGTTTTGTTTGTATAGCTTTAATTGGATTTTGAAATAATCATTATACAGTTTTAATATATGATCTCAGTAATTCCATCAGTATCATTTCATGAATTATCAGTAGAATCATATTCTTCCATTAGATAATAGGATAAAATAGTGCATTGTTTTCAATTGGAGTGCGCATAATAGGTATTGTTTTCCAATTGAAAACAATGCATCAAATCTAACCGTCCGATGCGTGCCGTCCGTTCGATGACGATCTGTGTGCGCCTACCTAAGGCCCGGTTTCCGTGCTCGGAGTCAGCTAAGTTGTAGACTGCTGCCAAACAGTTGGAGTCAGAAAATTGGCTTTCCAAAACTTTGTAATCGCAGTAAATACTGTAGTTGCAGCAAAATAAATCTTAATTTTCTCATTTCTATAATTGGAAACGTTTTTCCTTGGCGAAATAAACATCTCGAGCTCGGGATTCAGCTAAGTTCTATTTTAAACACTGGAGTCAGAAAATAGACTTTTAGAAACGGGAGTAGTCGCAGTTTTTATGATAATCTTTATTTTCTCATTTCTATAATTGGAAACGTTTTTCCTTGACAAAATGAAACATTCCTAAATAATTCAAATATGCTGAAACTTACACTATATCTCTTTATTTTATTTTGTGTTCAATTTTCTAGTTTTTAGAAATTTAATTTAAACGTGGACTACGACAACGCGAGCCTCAGGGTAACCGTCCACTGGAACCGTATTCAACCGATCCGTTCGGCCGTTGGATCGGACGAATCTGCCGGCAGTTAATTTGGCTGAATATGCACGTCCATTGGAACCGTTACATCATCTAGTTCAGTAGTTGGCTGATTGCCAATTATTGAATTAACTACTATCATAGCAACCAAAATTTTTCATAAACAATATTGAGATTTTGAAAATTGGATCAAGAAATATCCACTAAATTAGTTATTCATACAATAATAATACCTTCAGATCCTATTTGTTCAGCAATATTAATTTGTTCACAGATTCCTTTGAACATCACGACGATGATATCTTTTGTCTCGCATATCCCACAAAGGAACATGCTCTCGAACCAAATTTATCAACTTTCATTGACCATAGTTACAACATTATACAACAGAACAACTTCAAAAAACAAACAAGACTGTGAAACAATTTTAGGTTAGGAACACTTTGTTGTCTCAGTTCGACTAGTTAGTTCGGCCGGATAGAGCCGGAAAATCCTATTCGATTCGGATCGATAAATTGACGGCCGTGCAAGGACGTATATGAACCTGTTGCAATGGACGAGCATCTATAATTTTCTTTGTTGGGGGATCGTTCAGTAGTTTTCGGCCGATGCTAGTTCGGACGAAATCGGTTCCAGTGGACGGCCCATCTTAAGCTCTAAAATGAATTCAATGTGATGGACGCAAGACAGCTCTACTCCCCGGAAATCATTTGTAAACCACACAAAAACCCAGGAAGCTTTCAAAATAGAAACCACTGACTTAACACAAGAAATGTAAATCTTTCTTTAATGAACGTGACTTGGAAGGCCATTGATGAAGATAATTCCTCAGGATTTTTCGCTCCCAGATTCAAGAGATCTTTATCTTTCTTTGTGAGACGCCAGGTCTCTGCCCCATACAACACTACAGGCTTAATTCTCGTTTCGTATCGTTCTCTATAGTGAAGTCCACGTTATCATGGCATTGGAGAAAGATAGCAGAACAACGTTGCCGATCATTTGTCTTGCTAACGCCTTCTATAGACGGTAGCTGATACAGGTTTATTGATGTAAAACTGTTCATTCTCGTTTAAAATTGTCAATTATATTTTATAAGCAAGAATTATTTTTAAATAATTTCATAATGAATTTTTATCATTAAGATTTAATTTTTTGTTAATTAATAATTCATTTTACATTGTTAATAGACGATCTGGCAACAGAGCAAAGCGAGAAGGAAATAGCGCTATCCGCTTTGTTGAATGATAGATAAAGATAGCAATACCATTGCTAATCTAACACTGCCATTATAACGTGAACCACACTATAGTAATTTTATTTTTTGTTTTTTGAGCCCCTTGTTTTCCTTTCTGATTATTGGTCATTGTTGATACTTCTATGTTTCCAATTTTATTTGATTAATTTATAAATAATTGATTAATTTCATTTTTGCAGGCCACAGGCAGTCTGCCAATCACAGTGCGTCATATCGAGAGCATAATCAGAATGGCTGAGGCGCATGCGCGTATGCATCTACGCGCTTATGTGCAAGATGTCGATGTAACATGGCTCCAGGAAGCTATTGAACAATTCCTTGATTTAATATAATTTTATAGTGATGTTCACGTTATAATGGCAGTGTTTGATTATCAATTTCGATAATCGATTTCTTGCCACACTCGTAACAGCATATCAGGCGTAATTTGTGCAATCGCAGCGATCTGAATGTGATCCGATTTCGGAGGTCATTAAGATTGTCTGGTAGAGGCGGAACATAAACATTATCCTTAATGAACTCCACAGGAAGAAATCAATCGGTGTTTCTAGACAATTGCTTACAACTTCGTTGGATTACCATTGCATGGATTTAACACCGATGGATTTCTCCGTGTGGGGTTTCATTAAGGATAAGGTTTATGTTCCGCCTCTACCAGACAATCTTAATGATCTCTGAAATCGGATCGCTGCGGTTGCACAAGTTACGCCTGATATGCTGGTACGAGTGTGGCAAGAAATCGATTATCGGTGGATGTATGTCGCATTACCAACGGCTGTCATATCGAAATAAAAAATCTGGTGTGGCGCATTCACACAACTTTCCTTGCCGTTATGAAAATTTATCACCTCACGCTAGTGTTCACGCGCATCTCAAGTCTACTATATTCAAAGATCCAAGCCACTGGTGACAGGACAATAACGCTGGAGACACACGAAGTCTGCTATCTCTTCATAGTGAATGATTTAATAGAATCAACAGTTGCCAACAGTTAGCAATTGAAATAATAACATTTTCTCGAATTTCGAGCTTATTTTAATTTTAGGTGAAAATGTTCTGAACATTAACTGTAGAGATTTCATGCTCAATCTTTTCCACTTGGATTTCTTGTTTAAATTGTATCTGAAGCCTGATAATTGGGAATCTAAAATCAAACTTTGCATAGATGAGGCGGAGCTCCTGGAACTTTTACAAATATGAGACTTGTGGCAGTTAGAGCTTATCAATGACTATTCGAGTATAAATTTGATCAGAATCGTTGGAGCCGTGTTCGAGAAAATCGCGAAAACCCTGTTTTTTTACTACATTTCCACCATTTTATCCGCCATCTTGAATTGCATTAGATCGAAATTGTTCGTGTCGGATCCTTATACTGTAAGGACCTTAAGTTCCAAATTTCAAGTCATTCCGTTGATTGGGAGATGATATATCGTGTACACAGACGCACATACACACACAACACACACAAACACACACACACACACACACACAGACACACACACAACATACATACATATAGACCAATACCCAAAAACCACTTTTTTGGACTCAGGGTACCTTGAAACGTATAGGAATTTAGAAATTGGGGTACCTTAATTTTTTTCGGAAAGCACTACTTTCCTTACCTATGGTAATAGGGCGAGGAAAGTAAAAAAGAATAGGCCTACTACAAACTTCCAAGTCAATAGATAATATGAGAGTTTCTAAATAATATGGAAATGTTTGTTACCGTGACCCTCCACGAGCGGTGCAGCTTGTCATAGACGCCAACAGTCCCATTGGCCAGCGCGTAGGCGAATCGATTGTTGCGGAAGGCAGCCAACGCTGTGATCGCCTCTGTTTCAGTCAACTCGGCCATAATCGCATCCTCCTTGAAGATCCTCAGCTCAAAGTCGTTTGAACCAACCACTAGCTACAACGCAAACGATCATAATATGATATTTCAAAATCATGAATTAATACAAATAGAATAAGGGCCAACCCACACGAAGCGTTTTACGGCAGGGCAGGAAGCTCTCCGATTGGCTGATTGTGTTGGCGTTCGAGGATCAGCTGATTATCACCCAATCGGAGACCTTCATGCCTTGCCGACTCGTCTGAAAAACGCTTCGTGTGACTTGGCCTTTGATGAGGGAAGAAGGTGTTGATGAGAGCACTCTAGTGTGCTACTATGTCGTTGTTTGATAACCTCTATGCTTGCTTAGAGGAAGTAATAACACCCACACCTCAAACTTGAAATGTTTTATAACAAAATGAAACCTTTCTCAATTCTGTAGTAATTTCAATAAATATCTATGTGCTTTCAAAGTTGTAAAGTCCTTTTATAATCATTCTGTATTGCTGCTGAACAATGTTTAATAAATATATATTTTTTTATTTTAGGATGATGTTAGAAAGCTTCGTGGACACGCAGAAGTACAGTGTGATGAAGTCGATGCGTGACACGTTCAGGAAGTACTTGACCTTCAAGAAGGACAGCACGGAGCTGCTCTACTACATCCTGCGGCAGATCACCAATGAGCACGTCGCTTTCAACCGGGGCAAGGGAGTGCGTGACGCAATGGTCGAGATACATGAGAGTGATTTCCTCGAGAGGGTTAGTTTCAATTCATTCTCTTTTATTCACATATCAATAATTCAAATCAAATCAAATCGTTTATTGCACAAAAATATATACAGAATACAACTGAAAGGAAATTGACAACTTTGTGCTACACGTCGGCAAAAGAAAACTTGTCCGCCGACGTGGAGTCTTAATATAACTTATTCACTTATACATTAATATTATATATAAAATGATCCTACAATATTTATATATAGGCTACAGTAATTAACATTCAACCAACTAAATATTCCATTCTAAGAAATAACAATAAATTAAAGATATACATAAGCTGAATTTAAGATTCATACAACATCATCAATATAAACCAAATCATTAATGAATAAAAATAATTTTCTTTCACCCAGGTATGGAAATCTTTTTTTGACGTATGGAAATTCAAACAATAGTTATTATTAACATTTTATTAATCATTAAATAAATGAACTATTTATCACGGTTGCAGAAGAGACCATCAATTATTTTTGTTCACATATTTAGAGCTTGTTCACATGACAGCGATTTACGCTCGGTTGTCGCTCGATTGGAATCGCTCGGTTTGCCAGCCTCGTACACATGACAGCGATTCATGAGCGGTTTGCGATCGGTTATGATAAATAATACTAGGTACAACATCTATGTACTCAATTTCACATATTAATAATTTTTTTTTTTAAACATCTTTATGCCCATAAAAACAAATACAAAAAAAAAAATTATACAAAAGAAGATTCTAGATTATAATATTATGCTATTTTACAAATAAATTAAAATTACATGGCACCACCCAGCAAGGGCAAAACCCTGACCGCTGAGTGAGAGTATCAGCTGATTAGACAATATAAAAATTTATTTACTAATAATCAAAGCTACAAAAATCGAAGTTAACAATAAATTACTAGTAACTATAATATTGACTGATGTCGAAGAAAAATTTTGTATCACCCACTTATTTATCTGTTCCATCCTCTGTCTGCCCCTATTGAAAGATATTCTGACAATGCATTTGGCAAGATATTTATTATTTTTGAGCTAAGATACCCCAATTGTCTTCGCACTATTGTCAAATCGAATAGTTGATATTATAAATGTTATGAGATGTAACTCTCAGGTTATACATAGAAACGTTATTATTCACTGTAAATTCATCCTTCCTCATCCATGCATAATAGAGAAGGTTCTTTATATAAATTTGACGTACTGTTATCACTTTAAATTCGGCAAATGTTTCACTACTAGAAAAAGCCTTGGCTTATTAGAATTGCTTTAATTATCATTTTTTGAAATGTAAAAATTTTATTCATGAAACATCATACGCTCCTCCCCATACCACTAACCCATATTGCATAAAACCATTAAACCCATATTTAATTCAAACAATAGTTAATATTAACATTTATTAATTCATTAAAAAATAAACTATTTATTACGGTTGCAGAAGAAACCATCAATTAATTTTTGTTCACATATTTAGAGCTTTTGTTACACATGACAGCGATTTACGCTCGGTTGTCGCTCGATTGGCAAATGGCTCGGTTTGCCAGCCTCCACACATGACAGCGATTCATGAGCGGTTTGCGATCGGTTATGATAAATAATTACTAGGTACAACATCTATGTACTCATCTTAATATCTTAATCTATGTACTTAATCACTATATTACTCTTTAACCATATTTAAAACTTTACTGCTCTGATCGAAACCGCTCGGTTGACTGAAGGACATGTGTTCGCTCTCATGCCTGCTCTAGTATATCGAGCCGCGGCAACCGAGTGACAACCGAGCGGTTGTAGTCTGAGACTACAACCGCCGCGATTCGCCGGCGACTACTAAAACCGAGCGATGCATGTGTACGGCCCCATGTGTTTCCCTATACCTGGCAATCGCTCGGTTTGTCAACCGCGCGACAACCGAACGTAATCGCTGTCATGTGAACAGGCTCTTTATTATTGCTTGATGTATTCTCGAGTACAGTTCCATATCCGTACACCGGCATAATATTACTATAGTAATATTACAACTAGCCGTCAGGCTCGCTTCGCTCGCCATATCCGTCTAGCCAGGGGGCTCCGCCCCTGGACCCCCGACTGGATCATCCAAGAATGAGATCAGCAGGCTCGCTTCGCTCGCCTGCATTTTTTATCTGAGCATTTTTATAATATGTTAGGACGATCCAGTCGGGGGTACAGACTAAACGGATATGGCGAGCGAAACGAGCCTGACGGCTAGTAATATAATATTTCCAGGAATAGCTCTGATTGAAGTAGCAGTGCCCAATCAATTTTCCGCGATAAATGCATTTCAATCTTCAACTTGGTGCCAACCTAACAAAGTCAACTCAACTTAATGCCAACCTGACAAAATTATGATTTAGTTACCAGTTAACAACTGTTTCGAAGAGTTACTCTCTCTAGATTATAGTTCTATATTAACATATGGTATGGACATTTCAATTATAATTAAGATATTGGAATAAGAAGAATTCCATGCTAAAAGACGAACTTTAAACCTTAAAAACCACCCTTAGAATTGAAATATCACCAAAAGATTTCTTAGTGCGCCTCTAAAGGGCCAACTGAACATACCTACAAAATTGAACGTTTTTGGTCGGGGAGATTTTTAGTTCTACGAGTGAGTGAGGTGAGTGTGAGTGAGTCAGTCAGTCAGTCAGTGAGTGAGTGGCCATTTCGCTTTATATCATATTAAATAAAATTATATAATATTATATAAAATATAATATTTTATTTATTATTATATTTATATAATTATATAGATAGTACTATTGATACTAAAGGTTGGGTTTCAGTATAAAATTTTGAAAAGTGAAAAAATACAAAGACAAACCTATTTCGGACTATTTGTAACCTTATCTAAATTTGGGAGAGGAATAGCAACAGGTTACCTTATTTTCTCTCCAAATCCTTTTGATGAGATATTATGGTATGAATCAATAAAGAAAGAATAGTTTCATTTCAATATGAACCCTATTCATGCAATCATGCGTTTATTTGGACAACCTCAGCAAATAAAATGGTACAAGGGAACCTCGATATAGTAAACCCATCCATATATATAAAAGCGAAATGGACACTTACTGACTGACTGACTGACTCACTCACTCGCAGAACTAAAATCTACCCGACCAAAACGTTCAAATTTGGTAGGTATGTTTCAGTTGACCCTTTAGAGGCGCACTAAGAATCTTTGGTGATATTTCAACTCTAAAGGTGGGTTTTAAGGGTTTAAAGTTCGTCTTTTAGCATGTTATATTCTTCTTATTCCAATATCTTAAAATTATAATTGAAATGTCCATACCATATGTTAATATAGAACTATAATCTAGAGAGAGTACCTCTTTGAAACAGTTGTTCTGGTAACTAATTAAAAATTTTGTCAGGTTGGCATCAAGTTGAGTTGACTTTGTTAGGTTGGCACCAAGTTGAAGATTGAAATGCATTTATCCAGGACCTCCTAAATACCAATTTACCTGTACCTCCTAAATACCTATTTAGGAGGTCCTGATTTATCGCGGAAAATGATTGGGTACTGCTACTTCAAAGAGCTATTCCTGGAATATTATATTACTAGCCGTCAAGCTCGCTTCGCTCGCCATATCCGTTTAGCCAGACGTTTAGTCTGGCCCCGACTGGAACTTGGTAACATAATATGATGATGATCATATTATGATGAAAATATGACATAAGATTTCAAATTCGTAGGTGTATTCAGTTGGCCGTTTAGAGGCGCAATAAGAAACGGATTTTGGAAAAATTTCCAAAGATACGCCCAGAATCTGCGTTTTTTAAGCGTTTTCCCAGCTTTATCGAGAACAAAAAAACGAAAATGTTCAAATTACTACAGAAGCTCAGCTGGGGTGCAATAATGTGTGTTAGAAGGAATTTGAATAACGCCAAAATACGCCCAAAATTAGCGTTTTCTCAGCTTTTCTGCGTTCCTCACCTTTTTCAATAATTGATGAAATATATTTTAAAAAAATTCAGTACCCAGGTGTAGCTGAGGTGGAAGAATTTTGTTCGCCAAAGATACGCCGATATAGTAACAGATTATCAAATTCAGGAGTGGCCGTAGTCGCGTGGATCAGATGCTGGCTTTATGATTCAGAGCCCGGGTTCAAATCCCGGCCCGGGCAAGATATTTATCTCGGGCCACTCCCGTGTTTCGGATGGACACTTAAGCCGTCGGTCCCGCTGCCTAAAAAGCAGTCGTTAGGTCATGTCAGAGGCCCTGAATTGATCAGTTGCGACCTGAAAACTCTGACACCAGACCTGAGCCAGCCAGGTCACTCGATATTATTATTATTAGTACACAGGTTTAGCTGAGGTGGAAGAATTTTGTTCGCCAAAGATACGCCGATATAGTAACATATATCAAATTGACATAATACGTTCAAATTCGGTACAGAGGCTCCGCTGAGGTCCACATGCAGGCGAGCGAAGCGAGCCCGCTGATCTCATTTTTGGACAATCCAGTCGGGGGTCCAGAATTCGGTACAGAGGTTCTGCTGAGGTCTACATGCAGCGAGCGAAGCGAGCCTGCTGATCTAATTTTTGGACAATCCAGTCGGGGTCCCTGGGGCGGAGCCCCCCAGCTAGACGGATATGGCGAGCGAAGCGAGCCTGACGGCTATTATGGTATATAGGGAACTTAAATTTTGGAGAGGAATAGCACAAGGTTACCTTATTTTTTCTCTCCCTATAATAATATTCGTATGACTTTTATTGGTGGGGAGTCCCTGAAGGAAAAATTCCACCTCGCCTGGATATATCATTTGAGCCGTCAATGGTCGGCCTTACGACTTGACCGACAGTTCAACGTGTCCATCCGATAACACAGGAGTGACCTGTTCAAAAACTTTTGGCACTGAGTGGGATTTGAACCCGGGATCTCTAGGCTGCTACGCAAGCACTCTTATATATATATATATATATGCATAATAATACCATGACTGCAAAACAAAAATTGAAACCAAAGACTTAAAGCTGCCTTTACACCAAAGCTAATAACAAAATGTTAATAACTCATCCTTATAAATTCTATTAGTTTGAACATAACTTATCATTATCAGACACATGATGAACATATGTGTTTGTCAATTTCCATTCAAATCAAATAGAATCTATATGAATTAAGTTGATAACATTTTGTAATAGCTTTGGTGTAAACGCAGCTTTACAATCTCAACAGCTGTAATGTTCTAAACCTGCTTGAAGCCATGTGCCTTTAATTCTAAAAGTAAGTACAAATATAGTGAAACCCTTTAGTTGAAAGTCATGTTGTTTTATTCGTATAGCTTTCAGTAATTCTAGATTCTAGATGATAATTTTTGCTAAGTACTGTATGATGCTTCATTTTATTGTGTGTTTTATTGTCATCTTGTATTAAATATTGAATTATTTGTTTGCAGGCGAAACAAATCAACATCCGCGACGTGAAGCCATTTTACGAAAGCAACTGTTCCAATCTCACCACTACCAATACGATTCTAACAGCGGATGATAACACAAGTAATTATGGACTGAATCTGAAATCTCACGAAAAGGTGAATGTCCTAAAACAATTCCATATTGTCAAATATTTGTAAAATTCATTTGAAAATATTTTTGTATTACATATCTCAACAATATTGTAATGTTTCAAACCATGTTTGGAAGCTATGTGCCTTTCTAAAGCTGCCTTTACACGAAAGTTAATAACAAAATGTTGATAACTCAATTCTTATAAATTCTATTAGTTTGAACATAACTTATCAGACACATGATGAACATATGTGGTTGTCAAGTTCCATTCAAATCAAATAGAATCTATATGAATTAAGTTAATAACTTTGGTGTGAACCCAGCTTAAGTGCCTTTAATTTTAAAAGTATAAGTACAAATATAGTTGAAACTCTTTAGTTGAAAGTCATGTTGTTTTTTTTTTATTCGTATAGCTTTCAGTAATAATTAGAAGCTGCTAGATTATTATTATTATTATAATTAATTCTATATGCTAATGTTTGCTAAGTACCGTATAATGCATCATTTATTCTTTGTGTTTCAAGTGTGTAGACATTTTTTTATTTCAAAACATTTCTTAAATTTGTATTTTATATTATTAGAATTATTGCAGCAAAGTCTGCATTTATTTTCCATTTTTCGTATGTATTTTTAAGTATAATAAAATTAGTAGAATTGATGGTGATGTTGTGAAATCTCTCCATAATAAGAAAACAATGATATTGTCAAATTTCACTGAAAATTTATTAAAAACTTTAAAACAGAACCATGGTTTCACGTAGTTAACCAACGCATCATCAGCTGTACTGAGGATTGAGGATACAGAAACATTCAAAAGTTGCTAATACAGAATGTTTCTGTATCCTCATTCCTCAGTACAGCTGATGATGCGTTGGTTAACTACGTGAAACCATGGTTCTGTTTTAAAGTTTTTAATAAATTTTCAGTGAAATTTGACAATATCTTTGTTTTCTTATTATTTTTAAGTAGTATATTCGTGTAATATGATTGATGTTAGAAATTAAACTCGTCTGTTTTAAATTAAGAGGCGGTTTCCGAGCTCGGGATTCAACTAAGCTCTAGACTTTAAACAGCTGGAATCAGAAAATTGGTTTTCCGAAACAGGGCGTAGTCGTAGTCACGTTTAAATTAAATTTCGAAACTAGAAAATTGAACACAATATAAAATACAGATAAAATCGTGTAACGTTTCAGCTTTTTTGAATGATTCAGGAATGTTTAATTTCGTCAAGGAAAATTATAGAAATGTGAAAATAAAGATTGTTTAAGAGCTACGACTACGCCCCGTTCGGAAAGCTAATTTTCTGACTCCAGCTGTTTAAAGTCTAGAACTTGGCTAAATCCCGAGCTCGGAAACCGGCCCTATGAATTTGAAACTTAATTCTTAGATTTGATTTCAACAAAAACAATGCCGTACTAAAATTATTACAATTTATTATACTATCTATGACTGTTTATTTGATGAACTTTTCATTGTATTATATAATTATTTTGTAGAAGTGCAGTATATAATATTGTTAAGCTATTTTTCTTGTACTGTACCTATGATAATCAGATCTTATAGATGTGATTAGAAATTGCAATTTCTTGTTGATTTATACCTCATATTATGTTTTTTCGTACAAAATTAATAAATGATAGTTATTATTACAAGTTATCTGTCTTTATTGTTTAAAAATTCATTTCCAAGCTGGGCTCTTGTGTACATCTTTACTTGAATTAACAGCGAATCAGGGTGTTGAGCTGTGCAAAGGCTAAAAAAATGAACTTTCTACTGGTAATATTTTCAAAGTTTTTCGGCTGTATTCATCAAGCTATCGAAATTGAAAGTTTTCTCAGGAAACATTTTTTTCGATCAAGTTTTTGAGATATGAGCGCTAAAGTTTAAATTTTTGGGACAGAACATTTCAATTCGGTAAGAGATAAGTCTATGAGATTTAGAGGATAGATTCTTTATGGTATTGTTGATCTAGTAAAACAAAACATTTCTAAAAATATCAATTTTTGAGAAAGTTATTTGATTTACTTGAAATTGCCAAAAATAACTTTTAGTTGAGTTATTTTTGGTAAATCGAATAGCTTTCTCAAAAATTAATATTTTTTTTTACTAGATCAGCAAACCATAAAGAATCTATCCTCTAAATCTCATGGACTCATCTCTTACCGAATTGAAATGTCTGACCCCAAAATTTAAACTTTAGGCGCTCATATCTCAAAAACTAATGATCGGAAAAAAATGTTTTCCTGAGAAAACTTTTTAATTTTAATAGCTTGATGAATACAAATCGAAAAACTTTGAAAAATATAACGAGTGGAAAGTTCATTTTTAGCCTTTGCACAGCCTTAATGGACCAGAATATGAACAATTTCGGTTGCACAGAACCTGTTAAATTTTAATCATGGTAAATGCCACGAGAACCAATCATAAAGGGTTTTTTGAAAGAAGGCTTCTCTGATTGATCTAATCACAGTTGAAACTTAAGAGCTTTTGTGACTTAGCCTAGGCCTTATTTGGATATTATAGTAATAGTGAGGTCCACGTATAATGGCAGTGTTTGATTTGCAATGGTATTGCTATCCTTGTCTATCAATCAGCAAAGCTGATAGCGCTATCTCTTTCTCGCTTTGCTCTGTTGCCAGATCGTCTTTTAATAATGTAGAATTATTAATTTATTAATTAACAAAATATTCATATTAATTATGAAAATTCATTATGAAATTATTGAATTATAATTTTTTGCTTGATAAAATATAATTGATTATTTTAAACGAGAATGAAATTTAATATTAAATCAATAAACCTCTATCAGCTACCGCTATAGAAGGCATTGACAAGACCGATGATCGGCAACGTTGTTCTCCTATCTTTCTCCACTGCCATTATAACGTGGACCATTATCACTATCTTGGTTGACTGCAATTTTAGTAAAATCTCTCGCCTTATTTAGATGCTACAGTAGAATATTATTCTAAAGATTAGAATTTATTATTCTAATAAAGTTTCATCGATAATAATAGAGTGCAGCTTTTATTTACATTACAGTGAAATCCACTTCAATGTGTCTTCCGCCTAAAGCTGGTTTCTCTTAAAACCAGTGACTGTTGAAAATAGGCAATTAGAAGGTACCGGGTTCGATTCACGGGCTAACAAATAATTTTGAATAGTAGCGCTCATCGAATTTCTATCTAGCTGTCTACCCTGTTGTAAATATTTGCAGTAGCCGAAGTCTTCGGGGTGATTTACAGCATTTGATTTGGATTTTCGTTTAATCAATAATTATTAACTTGGAACTAATATGAATTATATTTTCACTGTTGTGTGGGAATCCAGATGGCGTCATTTAACCACGGTTATATCCAATAGAAGTACGCGCAACCGGGAGTTATATCCCGTTGATAAATGACGTCACAATCAGCTGTTGTGCCGTTACCATAGCAACCGTAATACTTGTGTTGTCATGGCAACCATCACACATCAATATTGAAGCTTGTGTACCGGCAATAAGGTAGTAGTTGCCTACAATGTTTTGACCAGTGAATATTTGTGTACGCACATAAACTACTAATTATGTTGTAGTTAGTTTTCGTAGTTTTTTGAACTAACAGATTTATAGATCACTAATAATTGAGATCACTAATAACAGATTTAACCAGACTTAATAATGACAAGTTATAGTTAATTATTTTCATAAGTAGTTTTTGGAGTTTCTTCTTCCCTAACAGATATGGATTACTATTAACACTAAGGTCCGGTTGCACAACAGCCGGTTAAATTTTAACCGTGATTAACTCCACGAGAACCAATCAGAGAAGGCGTTTTTGAAAAGACGGCTTCTGTGATTGGTTCTCGTGGCATTAATCACGGTTAAAATTTAACCGGCTGTTGTGCAACCAGCACTAAGGCCCGGTTTCCGAGTTCGGGATTTAGCTAAGTCCTACACTTTAAACAGCTGGAGTCAGAAGATTGGCTTTCCAAAACGGGGCGTAGTCGCAGCTTTTATAACAGTAGTAGTAGTTTTTATCTTCTCATTTCTATAATTGGAAACGTTATTCCTTGACGAAATTAGGCATTCTCAAATAATTCAAAATAGCTGAAACTTTACACTATTTTCTCTTTATTTTATTTTGCATTCAATTCACTAGTTTTTCGAAATTTAATTGAAACGTGAACGTGACTATGACAATGACTGCGACTACGCCCCGTTTAGGAAAGCCAATTTTCTGACTCCAGCTGTTTAAAGTCTAGGACTTAGCTAAATCCCGAGCTCGGAAACCGGCCCTAAAAATCCCGGGCTGACAAATAATTTTTGTACAGTAGCGCTCATCGAATTTCCATCTAGCTGTTTACCCTGTTGTCAATATTTGCTGTAGCAGAAGTCTTCGGGGTGATTTACAGCATTTAATTTGGATTTTCGTTTAATAATAACTAAAAATGACTGACAAGTTACATACTGTAGTTAATTTTCATATAGTTCTTTCGTATTTTCTTCTTTTCTATTAGATTACTAGTAGAATGAGTATTTCAAAACAATATTACAGCTTTTGGATTAATATTTTTTTACTATTTGATATGTGATTCATTTATGAGAAAGTGAGTTGAATTAAAGAGTAGTTTCAAGATGATGGCCATACCAGTTTTCACGCTCCATCTGAACTACCAGGTTTTGCCTGGCAGAATAACAATTGGCAAATATGACGGATCGCATTGTTGCTTGACGGCTGCCACCACTGGTGATAAGGTAGGTGATTTATACAGGATGACACAGAATAACGGGAACTTTTGTAAACGCCGTAAAACATTAGTGGGAAGGGCAAAAATGATTTTTTCCAAACTACATTAATGTGCTCTCATAAGAATATGTCAGGTGTTAAGACAAAGCTATCGAATGTATACAAGTATCCAAAACCT
This sequence comes from Nilaparvata lugens, assembly GCF_014356525.2. Classification (NCBI taxonomy): domain Eukaryota; kingdom Metazoa; phylum Arthropoda; class Insecta; order Hemiptera; family Delphacidae; genus Nilaparvata; species Nilaparvata lugens. Next base: position 62,489,545 of record NC_052510.1, read on the forward strand.
GGCTTGAAGCGAATAAACTTGTATTAATGATGATAAGTTTTTCTCTCCCAATCAGTGCTACTTTGTAAAAATTTAAATAATAAATAAGATAGAACTAATATATTTCTCACTGGATAATGAAAATGAAATCAAGCTGTTAAATTTCTAGGTCTTTGTATTGATAGTAATTAACATGGAGGGAGCAAGTGAATATGTTGTGCAGAACACTGTCTAGAGTGACATATCTTATGAGAAAATTGAAATACTGTGTAAGTTCAGATGTACTTTTAACAGCTTATTCTTGTCTATTTCATTCTTGTTAGCATATGGAGTTATACTCTGGGGAAATAGTAGCACTGCCACAAAGGTACTCATTCTTCAAAACATAGTAATAAGAATTATTGACAATCTTCAGCCAAGAGAATCATGTAGAGACAGTTTTGTAAAATTTCAAATCATGACAGTACCAACATTATACATCTATAACAATTTAATGCAAGTAAAAAATAATCTCTATGAGTACCGTATGACAGTATTGGACGCTCATATAACACAAGAAATATCGATCAGATCTTGCTATTCCTCAAATTAGATTATCAAAAACTCTCTTTATCAGAGACGACTGATGTTCAATAATTTCCTTTATGGGTGCTGAATCTGCCGGAAAAAGCTTTTAAACATGTTTTAAATAGATGGTCAAAGAACCACCCTTTTTATAATATAAATGAATACCTAGTATCTGACACAAATACAATTCAAAAATAATAATCTCTAAAGAACTAGATTGTATTTCATTATAGGTATTATATAGTAATACTATATTATTTATTGTATTATTAAGAATATTTAATTATATGTATGTATATTATTTAAAAAAACTGACTGTATTTGACGTAGCCTATTACAATCAAGTTTGTTTTAACGGCAATAAAAATATTCTTATTCTTATTCTAATGAAAAGTTCAAGACTTGCCGTTTGAGAATTAAGAATAACATCTATCACTTTTGGCAATATTACTTTTCAAGATAGCTTCCTCCTGAACGAATACACTCTTGAAATCTGTGTTGAGATTCCTGACGATTGCTGTAACATCTCATCTGGGATATTCCTGGTCCCATGATCTGACCACCTGCGATTTTCTGTTTGTGGAGCTGTATCTCAAATAAAACGTTTTCACAACTTGACCAATAACTGTGGTTGGATCATAGACAATTAAAAATAAAATCAACAATATCCCAGCTAATATTACTAAAGATCATTCATCATTATAAGGCTAAGCACACCCCATTACGGTAGTCAAGACAAGACATGATCAGTCACAATACTTCACATAGTTGCTTATGAAGACATCATGTCTAATAGCAATGACTAATCAGTGTGAGTTTCGTCATGAGCAACAATGTGAAGTATTGTGACTAAACGTGTCTGATCATGTCTTGTATTGTCTTGACTAACTGGTGTGCGCCCAGTGTAAGGTTGGTCACACACCGATTAGTCAAGACATGATCAGACACGTTTAGTCACAGTACTGTTCTGTTTGTAGAGCTATCTCAAATCAAACGTTTTCACAACTTGACCAATAACTGTGGTTGAATCATAACAGACAATTCAAAATGAAATTAACAATATACCAGCTGAAATGTTGCAGCGGTCGTTCAGGAATCCCAACACAGATTTCAAGAGTGTATTCGTGCAGGAGGAAGTAATTGTCAAAAAGTGATAGATTTTATTAATAATTCTCAAATGGTAAGTCTTGAACTTAACATTAGTTTGAATAAAAACATGTTTGCCCTTACCACTAATGTTTTACGGCGTTTTCAAAAGTTCCCGTTATTCTGTGTCACCCTTTATAACAAATATTGAATTGCTCTAATAATTATTTATATATATTAATGAATTGCTCTAAATTTCAGATATTTTAAAATTTTATGACTGGAGAAAAATTGGTATAAAATAGCCTTGTTCCATAATCTCAATTTTTTTGAGATTGACAGTATCCAGTCTTTTTATTCAGTTGCTATATTATCTCCATCTTTTCTCTAATATTTTATGATATTAGGAACTTATTCATTCAGAGATGCACCATAGTGAAGTGTTCGATTGATTGACTTATTTCTCATTTCTATAATCTTATTTCTCAAGTCTGACTAATATAATTTAGAAAACCAAGAAGCCAATCTTTTGACTCTAGCTGTTTAAACTCTAGAAATTAGCTAAATCCCGAGCTCGGAAACCGGCCATTAGTGTTGAACAATGTTCATCATATTTGGGGGCGAACTATAGCGTCATACATATAACTGCTATATATATTTTCATAAGAGAGAAGATAGCATAAGAAGATATCCCATGGTATAGGGTCTTCATGTTCCAAATTTCACTTTTAACCCAAGCCGGTAGTCCTAGTATTTCTTTCTGATGAAGCTATGTTACACTGGTAGTCTCTCATATTGGGCCTTTCTCACACTCTCACCCGCCCAAAACAGTAATAATAGACAGTAGTCGACAGTAATAGGTTTGAGTTTACAAAAAGAGGGTTGCAATTTGGAACATAAACGACCTATATACCATGGGATATCTTCTTATGCTATTTTTTCTCTATGATGATATTATTGCAGGTATGTGTAACGCTATAGTTCGCCTCCAAATATGGTGCACATTGGTGCACACCAGTTAGTCAAGACAAGACATGATCAGACACGTTTAGTCACAATACTTCACATAGTTGCTTATGACGCAACTCACACTGATTAGTCATTGCAATTAGACATGTCTTCATAAGCAACTATGTGAAGTATTGTGACTAAACGTGTCTGATCATGTCTTGTCTTGGCTAACTGGTGTGGGCCTAGCCTTAATGGACCAGCAAATAATGGCGGTCAGACAATGTTCTCCTGACGACCAAACACTACACAACATCTCAAGAAATTGGAAATATACTGTGCATATGTAGGCATTTGTTGAGACTTAAGAGCTTCATATGTGTGGATATATACAGAGTGTCTGATAAGTCACTCCCTATTTTTATACAGCTATAATTTATTTATGAACCAATTTTGTTAGAATGCATTTGTTAGAACACTCCATGTGGTTGTGTTCAACACCAATTTTCATTTGTTTCAGTTTAAAAATGCCCCCTCCTTTGACTGTGGAAGAAAAAGCCAAAATAGCAGCTCGTTATGAGGTCTGGGGATCTGTGGTGCGAGTACAAAGGTGGTGGAGGGCTGAAGGAGGGATCCATGCAACACTGGATGCAAAAACACTGAGATCTTTCTTAAGAATCGTTGCAACAGAGTAATGTGAAAGACCACTTTCACGAGATCCTTGCCGCATTGATTTCTTAGGGCTCCTCATGAGCATTTCATGAACTCTGTCAACATTCTCTGCTGTCCTTGACGTTGATGGTCTTCCTGATCGTCTTGCATCTGCGACACTCCCTGTTGTTAGTAATTTGGAATGGCAATTTTTAACAGTTTTTGCATCCAGTGTTGCATGGATCCCTCGTTCAGCCCTCCACCACCTTTGTACTCGCACCACAGATCCCCAGACCTCATAACGAGCTGCTATTGTGGCTCGTTCTTCCAGTAAAGAGAGGGGGCATTTTTAAACTGAAACAAATAAAAATTGGTGTTAAACACAACCTCAAGGAGTGCTCTATCTAACAAATGTAGTTCTTACAAATTAGTTCATAAATAAAGAAATTATAGCTGTATAAAAATAGGGAGTAACTTATCAGACACTATGTAGATTGTAAGTGAAAAACCCACTGGCATAAGATGACTGTTGTTCGCCAGGGAGTAGGAGATAAAACTATCATACACCTAACTTGATTTAAATTGAGTTAGCACAGAAGTAAATATATTAACAAAATAGAAAATACTAGAACGAAGAATTTATCGAGACTTAAAAGCTTCATATATTTGTGGATATATATTAAATAATATTAGAATTTAAAAAAAGAAGATGAATTATGGATTTCAAATTAACACACTTTATTTGATTTAAATTGAGTAGGCACAGAAGTAAATATACAGAATAGAAAATACTATAACAAAGAATTTATTGAGACTTGAGAGCTTCATATGTGAGGATATATAGTAAATAATATTAGAATTCAATAATAAGAAAATGAATGATGGATTTTAAATGAAAACACTTAATTTGATATAATTAACTTGATTTAAATTGAGTAGGCACAGAAGTTAATATACAGAATAGAAAATACTAGAACAAAGAATTTATTGAGACTTGAGAGCTTCATATGTGTGGATATAGTAAATAATATTAAAATATAATAAAAGAGAATGAATGATGGATTTTAAATTAATACACTAATTTGATATAATTAACTTGATTTAAATTGAGTAGGCACAGAAGTGAATATACAGAATAGAAAATACTAGAACAAAGAATTTATTGAGACTTGAGAGCTGCATATGTGTGGATACATAGTACATAATATTAAAATATAATAAGAGATAAATTATGGATTTTAAATTTATACACTTCATTTCATTTAAATTGAGTAGGCACAGAGTTAATATACAGAATAGAAAATACTAGAACAAAGAATTTATTGAGACTTGAGAGCTTCATATTGTGGATATATAGTAAATAATATTAAAATATAATAAGAAAGAATGAATGATGGATTTTAAATTAATACACTTAATTTTATACACCAACTTGATTTAAATTGAGTAGGCATAGAAGTAAATATATGAACAGAATAGAAAATACTAGAACGAAGATTTGATTGAGACTTGAGAGCTGCATATGTATGGATACATAGTAATAATATTAAAATATAATAAGAAGATAAAATTGATTTTAAATTTATACACTTAATTTGATTTAAATTGAGTAGGCACAGAAGTAATATACAGAATAGAAAATACTAGAACGAAGATTTGATTGAGACTTTAAAGCTTCATATGTGTGGATATATAGTAAATAATATAAAATATAATAAGAAGAGAATGAATGATGGATTTTAAATTAATACACTTAATTTGATACACTCAACTTGATTTAAATTGAGTAGGCACAGAAGAAAATATTAAAAAAATAGAAATATTAGAACGAAGAATTTATTGAGACTTGAGTGCTTCATATATGTGGGTATATAGTAAATAATATTGAAATATAATAATAAGAGATGAATGATGGATTTTAAATTAATACCTTAATTTTATACACTCAACTTGATTTAATTGAGTTAGTGCAGAAGTAAATAATATATTGACAGAATAGAAGATACTAGAAAGAAGAATTTATTGAGACTTAAGAGCTTCATTTGTGTGGATATATAGTAAATAACATTATAATAATAATAAGAAAATTAATGATTAATTTTAAATTAATATTCAGTGCTGATCCACAGTCCTCACAAGAGGGACAAAGAGTCTCTCTGCTGAACATAAATCAGAACATCACAGCGCTGTGTGCCGGCCGCTGAACCCAGACGAGGAAAAAGACATTCTGGTTGTCGGCACCAAGGGTAGTCTACTCGCCTACCATGTTGAAAACAATTCCGACATATTCTACCGACAGGTAAGATATTTGAAAACGTTTTGATTATGTGAAGAATTGATATAATTCACTGATTTTTACTACGGTACATTCCTTACCACTAAGAAATGAGAGTGTTCAGGAATTATGTATGCAGAGTGAAGCCTCGATATAGTACATCTCAAGAGATCGCTAAAAAAATGCACTATAGTAGGTCCACGTTATAATGGCGGTGGAGAAAGATGGGAGAAAAACGTTGCTGATCCTCTGTCTTGTCAATGCCTTCTATAGACGGTAGCTGATACAGGTTTATTGATGTATTATTAACTGTTCATTCTCGTTTAAGATAATCATTATATTTTATTAATCAAGAATATATTTTTAATAATTCATAATTAGATGAATATTTTGTCATTAATTATTAATTCTACATTGTTAAAAGACGATCTGGCAAGCGAGCAAAGCGAGAAGAGATAGCGCTATCCGCTTTGTTGAATGATGGACAAGGATAGCAATACCATTGCTAATCAAACACTGCCATTATAACGTGGACCTCACTATAGCAGTCAAATTTCTTCAATAAATGAAATTAATCAATAAACCTACTGTAAGTGAATCACTTACTGTAAGTTGAATAAATGTAAGTGAAGGAATTTGAATGCTAGTCACTCTATTGGTCAAATTGGAGGAAAGATTTTATTGATGTAAATTACTGAGATATTTCAATTATTCAAATGCTAATGAATTAATTATTATTATTAAACGAAAATCCAAATTAAATGCTGTAATCCACCCCGAAGACTTCTGCTACTGCAAATATTGACAACAGGGTAAACAGCCCGGGCTGACAAATAATTTTTGAATAGTAGCGCTCATCGAATTTCCATCTAGCTGTTTACCCTGTTGTCAATATTTGCAGTAGCAGAAGTCTTCGGGGTGAATTACAGCATTTAATTTGGATTTTCGTTTAATAATAATAATTGAAGATGTTATGTTTCAGTGAATAACTCACACTGTATTGTAGTGAAGCGTCTCATATTATAGCACAACACTTGGTAGGTCAACATCTATCCATAGCCCAAAAAACAACCAAATCTGGGAAATTTGCATTTTTCATGAAATGAATAAAAAACATGGATTCTTTCAAAAATAGTTGAGAATTTGTCACCTGGTCATATGGGACATATATGTGAATCATATATTTATCTCATATTGATCAGGATTTTAGAGTTTTAAAATTAAAAAAATTCAATGAACAGTGTTTTTGTCTTTGAACAATCTTTGTCATCAACAGGAAGATTGTTTATTTCATTTGTTCAATATTAACGTAGCTTCTCTTTGTTTCTAATAACAAAACGTGCCGCCTGTGCGACAGATAAAAATATGTACTTGAAATGGCTTCCATGTTTGGCATTGACTGAGTTTATATTAATACCCAAAATTTAGCTTTTGGGGCAGAGCTCGTTCGTTAGGACTGACAGTAAGTCCGGATGTTCTGGTGGGAAGGATAGATTTTGCTCTTGTTTTATAATACAGTTTTCCTGTCGCAGTTCGGGCAGTTTAAAGAGAATTGTATTTTTGAATAAGACGGGATCTGAACCCATTTCACTAGATCAGTTATTTTGATTTTTAACTAATAATTAACGTCGCGTTTCAACCAGTGAATGCCAAAGGGGGAAGCCATCTTCAAAAGGTAGGTGTTATACTTTTTGAGTTTTCCTTTATTAATTTTTCATAACCACAAAGATTGAATCATCATTAGCAGCTAGCGAGTGTTTTCCCCGTTAATTTCATATCAATAATGTTTTTTTATAATAAAATTTATCTTGTTTTGTTTAAATGTAAAATATGTTAAAGACTCATTAAAGCTCTAGTTATTCTGTTCTTTTTTGTTATCATAGTTCTCATCCACCTTACATAATTGTTTTATAATAGTTTTTCCCTAATTACATAATTGGTGGAGGCTTCTTTCGCCGTTCCTCATCGTGCTTACATAATTGGTAAAATCGCTCAAACTCTCAGGAATGATAGTACTTGACGAGAGAAACAATAATATGTCATCACATTGGCGAAATTCACTCCTTTTCTTGAGTTATAAGCATTTGAAGATGAATGATTCTCCTGATCTGAGAGTGGAGGTAAGATTCTATGTTTCAGTGAATCATTTTTTACACTTTCAGGTGCCAGACGGTGTGAATGCAATCACAATAGGCCGACTGGGCCTTCTAGAGAACCCCCTAGCTTTGGTGGGTGGCAATTGCTCCATACAGGGGTTCGATGCAAAGGGTGATGACCCCTTCTGGACGGTCACCGGAGATAATGTCAGGTCACTCGCACTTCTAGATGTCGACGGTGATGGAGAAAATGAGGTAAAGTAGCCTAAATACAGTATATTATAATTTCTTAATGGAATATTTTTGGATAATATATAGTCCATTTCTCGAATTACTAGTTCCGGCTGCACAATCGCCTGTTAAATTTTAATATCGTGATTAAATTCCAGGAGAATTATACTCCGTACAAAATTACTTTTGACTTGGATGAATATGCGGTGCAGAGAAATGGAGGGAGATCAGCCAATGGATAGAGTCATAGGTATAGTGAGGTCCACGTTATAATGGCATTAGCAATAGTATTGGTATCCTTGTCTAATATCAACAAGAAAAAGACAACGCTCATCAACTTCACACCAAACAACTGCAATAGAGAGGATGAGGAGTTGAGAGAGGACAGCATGCTGGCGCTGGGCTCTACTAAGTTTCTTGGTGTGATGGTCGATAAGAACTTGAGCTGGAAACAGCATGCGACTACTTATCTAAGAAATTATCCTCAGCACTTTATGTGATACGACGAATAGAAAATACCACGATGAAAAAACGGCTCTAACTGCTTACTATTCGCTGTTTACTTCGCACCTGCGATATGGGGTTGTTGCCTGGGGAGCTGCACCCAAAACTGTCTGACCAAATACTTAGAATACAAAAAAGGCAATAAGAACAATTTTTCAAACGAATGTAATTGAGCACTGCAGGCCTCTGTTTCTGGAAAACAGAATTTTTACAGTAATATCTATATACATCTGGAACTATAATACTAGCAAAAAACTCAAATCCACCTTTAAGAGGCAATCAACATAGCTGCAACACAAGAAATAAGACCAATATGAATATCACTCGGCACCGACTAGATAAATTTCGAAGATCTCCATTTGCACAGGATCACGATCTTCAACCTTCTCCCGCTACATCTCAAAACTATTGAGAGCAAAAATTATTTGTCTCAGAATTAAAAAAATACTTGATTGTAAGGCCATATTATGCAGTTTCTGAATACACAGAGGAACATACTTTCCGCACTTGCGAATAAACTATTAAGATTTGACAATTAGATTATTTATATTAAAAATAAATAAATATTTTTTTTATTTATATCAAATTTTGATATTGAGATAATAATAAAACTTGACAATTCCCCGGTCAATTGACTGTGGCGAAGAACTGAAACTGAACTGAACTGAACTGAACTGTCTATCATTCAACAAAGCGGATAGCGCCATCTCTTTCTCGCTTTGCTCTGTTGCGAGATCGTCTTCTAACAATGAAGAATTAATAATTAATAAACAAATATTTCATCTTATTATGAAAATGCATTATAATATTAGTGAATGATATAATTTCTTGCTTAATAAAATATAATTGATTATTTTAAACGAAAATGAACAGTTAATATTACATCATTAAAACTGTATCAGCTACAGTCTATAGAGGACATTGACAAGACAGAGGTTCGGCAACATGTTTCTCCTATCTTTCTCCACTGTCATTATAACGTGGACCTCACTATAGAAGCGCAATTGCCAATTTGTCGATTAGAGTCTAGATTCAGTAGACTGAATTCTTCCAGAGAGGAATCTCCGTAAGTTTAAAAGTTGGGGGCTTGAATACCATTGGAAAACAGAGAATGCTGGCCGGTTCAAAACGGTAACTTCGCCGCCGTTGTATCCCTCCCTACCTCTGTATGCCTTCTCTGCTGCTCATGTCCCTCTCAAGTCCAAAGTAATTTTGCACGGAGTATAATCAGAGAAGCCTTCTTTTTAAGAAAGCCTTCTCTGATTGGTTCTCTTCGCATTTAATCATGATTAAGATTTAATAGGCTTTTGTTCAACTGGGCCTTATCCATTCATAATTGTTCATTTATTGATTCAATGATACACATTTATCTCTAAATAAATTTTGAAATTTTGCATTTTAAGGATAATACAAAAGGAAAATGAGTCTCCTTTGAACGCCAATATTACCGTAAAAATCAGACTATAGAATTAATCATCATAAATCAGCTGTCGAGTGGATTATACATTGCATGCAATGACGCATGCAATTAATATCTCAAATGTAACTTTGTTGAAAGATCACCTGTCGTGTGGACTATTAATTGCATGCAATTAATAACTGAATTTAACATAGTATTTTATTGTACTTATAGAGAAAATTTACTTATAGTATAGACTTGAAATTGTTGTTAATATAGACTCTGAAACCATGTTGTGACAAAATAATTTAAAAGGGTACTGAGTTTTAGTATTTTCTCTCGACCTTTCTCTGCTTTCAACTCGGGCCTTGACCTGTTACCAGTATGTCTTGGAGGAGATTAGCTTTTGATGTTAGCATTTTTGATACACCAACCTCAACAGCCATTAGTCGTTTTCACACCTCGATATCTCGCCGACACGAGATTCAGACAGGATTCACTCTGATGGACAGTATAAGAGGAGGCTGTGGTTTATAACTGCGCGAGGTCTACTGTTCACAGAACTACTAGTATTGAATGAATGTTTATTGCATGAATAGACTACTTAAAATTATAGTAACCTTATACGTCGACGCGAAATTCAAAAAGGGTCATACCTGTCAAATTTCATGAAAATATTGTCGCGTTTCGCCGTAAATGGGGAACATATAAACATAAAGAGAAATGCAAAACCGTTGACTTGAATCTTAGACTTCACTTCGCTCGGTCAATAATATTACGGTCAATAATTCCCGGTCAATAATAAAGCCTTTGTATATAACAAGGGGTGGCCACAACGTGGCTCGCGAGCCACATGCGGCTCTTGAGTTAATCTGGTGCGGCTCTCGAACCCAAAAACAGAGTAAAAATATTACTGATTTTTAAAAGTGTAATAACTAAATTTAAAGTCGTTCAAGCCAACTAACAAGCTGGCATATTTTTATTAGCTATCGAATTTTGGAAGAAAGTCCCAGAAGAAAAATACCCTCTAACAAAAGTGTATGCTATGAGACTAGTCTCAATATTTGGTACTTCGTATGTGTGTGTGAATCACTGTACTCAACACTCAAGTTCATAAAATCTAAACATCGTTCTGAACTAACTGATGAACATTTGAGTGAACTCGTGCGAACTACGCTTACCAATTATCAACCAAACTTCAATCAACTAACAGCTAAAATTCAATTTAATTTATTTCACCAAAACACAGAAAACAGTACAAAGATGTGACAATCAGAGAAAAAAGAACAATAGTTATTATTCTAAATATCTATATCAACTATCTGAAAAATACGGCTGGAGGTGAAGAACTACTGGCATAAGTGAAACACTTATTCGCCAATAGGAGTAGAGACTTAACTGTTTCTAAATCCTGAACTAATAATTTAAAATGGAATCTTTTTATTCGAACAATGGTAAGTATATTTAAAATAAATGCTATCAATTGTGAATTGATCCTGACAATAATGAATAGTTTTAAAAGCAGAAAAAATTTTGAACTCATAAAATAAAATATTAAGATGGAAGTAATAGTTTCCAGTCACAACAGTTTCCAGTTTTTATTATTTATTGGAACAAACTTGAAAGGTACACCGATGAGCTCGTTCGGGATGCAGTTTACAATCTTTGGAGCGATGTATACCAGCTGCTTACGAATGACCGTTAAATTAGAATCACAAGTAACATATCTATGTAGATTGTATCTTGTTCTAAGAGTTACATTGATTCTTGAAAATGAACTTCTATGTTTATTGAAATATTTAAATATGCTAAGCACATAGAGTTGACGGATTGACATGACTCTCAGTTCACTGAATGCAATTTTTGAAGGGAACAATATGGGTTTATTTAATATGGTTTTTAAAATGAACACTCGTAAAAGCACTTGAACCCTAATGTTATAGAGTAAAATAAATGTGATCTTTTAAAAATTATTAAAGAGTCTTTAATTTATTTACCATAAATTCATCTCCAAACAATTCGGCTTGCTTTGAAACTGGCTTCATAAATTTGTGGCTCCCTGAGTTAAGGTTATGGCTACCCCTGGTTTATAATATATATATGATTGTTTGCGTTGTAGCTAGTGGTTGGTTCGGACGACTTTGAGCTGAGGATCTTCAAGGAGGATGCGATAATGGCCGAGT
>NC_052510.1:62501563-62521338 GCF_014356525.2 Nilaparvata lugens
CTGTGCTAACTCAATTTAAATCAAAGTTAGTATGATAGTTTTATCTCCTACTCCCTGGCGAACAACAGTCATCTTATGCCAGTGGTTTTTCACTTACAATCTACATAGTGTCTGATAAGTTACTCCCTATTTTTATACAGCTATAATTTCTTTATTTATGAACCAATTTGTAAGAACTACATTTGTTAGATAGAGCACTCCTTGAGGTTGTGTTTAACACCAATTTTTATTTGTTTCAGTTTAAAAATGCCCCCTCTCTTGACTGGAAGAACGAGCCACAATAGCAGCTCGTTATGAGGTCTGGGGATCTGTGGTGCGAGTACAAAGGTGGTGGAGGGCTGAACGAGGGATCCATGCAACACTGGATGCAAGAACTGTTAAAAATTGCCATTCCAAATTACTAACAACAGGGAGTGTCGCAGATGCAAGACGATCAGGAAGACCATCAACGTCAAGGACAGCAGAGAATGTTGACAGAGTTCATGAAATGCTCATGAGGAGCCCTAAGAAATCAATGCGGCAAGGATCTCGTGAAAGTGGTCTTTCACATTACTCTGTTGCAACGATTCTTAAGAAAGATCTCAGTGTTTTTGCATCCAGTGTTGCATGGATCCCTCCTTCAGCCCTCCACCACCTTTGTACTCGCACCACAGATCCCCAGACCTCATAACGAGCTGCTATTTTGGCTTTTTCTTCCACAGTCAAAGGAGGGGGCATTTTTAAACTGAAACAAATGAAAATTGGTGTTGAACACAACCACATGGAGTGTTCTAACAAATGCATTCTAACAAAATTGGTTCATAAATAAATTATAGCTGTATAAAAATAGGGAGTGACTTATCAGACACTCTGTATATATCCACACATATGAAGCTCTTAAGTCTCAACAAATGCCTACATATGCACAGTATATTTCCAATTTCTTGAGATGTTGTGTAGTGTTTGGTCGTCAGGAGAACATTGTCTGACCGCCATTATTTGCTGGTCCATTAAGGCTAGGCCCACACCAGTTAGCCAAGACAAGACATGATCAGACACGTTTAGTCACAATACTTCACATAGTTGCTTATGAAGACATGTCTAATTGCAATGACTAATCAGTGTGAGTTGCGTCATAAGCAACTATGTGAAGTATTGTGACTAAACGTGTCTGATCATGTCTTGTCTTGACTAACTGGTGTGCACCAATGTGCACCATATTTGGAGGCGAACTATAGCGTTACACATACCTGCAATAATATCATCATAGAGAAAAAAATAGCATAAGAAGATATCCCATGGTATATAGGTCGTTTATGTTCCAAATTGCAACCCTCTTTTTGTAAACTCAAACTGTCGACTACTGTCTATTATTACTGTTTTGGGCGGGTGAGAGTGTGAGAAAGGAGAGACTACCAGTGTAACATAGCTTCATCAGAAAGAAATACTAGGACTACCGGCTTGGGTTAAAAGTGAAATTTGGAACATGAAGACCCTATACCATGGGATATCTTCTTATGCTATCTTCTCTCTATTATGAAAATATATATAGCAGTTATATGTATGACGCTATAGTTCGCCCCCAAATATGATGAACATTGTTCAACACTAATGGCCGGTTTCCGAGCTCGGGATTTAGCTAATTTCTAGAGTTTAAACAGCTAGAGTCAAAAGATTGGCTTCTTGGTTTTCTAAATTATATTAGTCAGACTTGAGAAATAAGATTATAGAAATGAGAAATAAGTCAATCAATCGAACACTTCACTATGGTGCATCTCTGAATGAATAAGTTCCTAATATCATAAATATATTAGAGAAAAGATGGAGATAATATAGCAACTGAATAAAAAGACTGGATACTGTCAATATCAGAAAAATTGAGATTATGGAACAAGGCTATTTTATACCAATTTTTCTCCAGTCATAAAATTTTAAAATATCTGAAATTTAGAGCAATTCAATAATATTATATAAATAATTATTAGAGCAATTCAATATTTGTTATAAAGGTGACACAGAATAACGGGAACTTTTGAAAACGCCGTAAAACATTAGTGGTAAGGGCAAACATGTTTTTATTCAAACTAATGTTAAGTTCAAGACTTACCATTTGAGAATTATTAATAAAATCTATCACTTTTTGACAATTACTTCCTCCTGCACGAATACACTCTTGAAATCTGTGTTGGGATTCCTGAACGACCGCTGCAACATTTCAGCTGGTATATTGTTAATTTCATTTTGAATTGTCTGTTATGATTCAACCACAGTTATTGGTCAAGTTGTGAAAACGTTTGATTTGAGATAGCTCTACAAACAGAACAGTACTGTGACTAAACGTGTCTGATCATGTCTTGACTAATCGGTGTGTGACCAACCTTACACTGGGCGCACACCAGTTAGTCAAGACAATACAAGACATGATCAGACACGTTTAGTCACAATACTTCACATTGTTGCTCATGACGAAACTCACACTGATTAGTCATTGCTATTAGACATGATGTCTTCATAAGCAACTATGTGAAGTATTGTGACTGATCATGTCTTGTCTTGACTACCGTAATGGGGTGTGCTTAGCCTTATAATGAGAAGATCTTTAGTAATTTAGCTGGGATATTGTTGATTTTATTTTTAATTGTCTGTTATGATCCAACCACAGTTATTGGTCAAGTTGTGAAAACGTTTTATTTGAGATACAGCTCCACAAACAGAAAATCGCAGGTGGTCAGATCATGGGACCAGGAATATCCCAGATGAGATGTTACAGCAATCGTCAGGAATCTCAACACAGATTTCAAGAGTGTATTCGTTCAGGAGGAAGCTATCTTGAAAAAGTAATATTGCCAAAAGTGATAGATGTTATTCTTAATTCTCAAACGGCAAGTCTTGAACTTTTCATTAGAATAAGAATAAGAATATTTTTATTGCCGTTAAACAAACTTGATTGTAATAGGCTACGTCAAATACAGTCAGTTTTTTTAAATAATATACATACATATAATTAAATATTCTTAATAATACAATAAATAATATAGTATTACTATATAATACCTATAATGAATACAATAGTTCTTAGAGATTATTATTTTTGAATTGTATTTGTGTCAGATACTAGGTATTCATTTATATTATAAAAAGGGTGGTTCTTTGACCATCTATTAAAACATGTTTAAAAGCTTTTTCCGGCAGATTCAGCACCCATAAAGAAATTATTGAACATCAGTCGTCTCTGATAAAGAGAGTTTTGATAATCTAATTTGAGGAATACAAGATCTGATCGATATTTCTTGTGTTATATGAGCGTCCAATACTGTCATACGGTACTCATAGAGATTATTTTTTACTTGCATTAAATTGTTATAGATGTATAATGTTGGTACTGTCATGATTTGAAATTTTACAAAACTGTCTCTACATGTTCTCTTGGCTGAAGATTGTCAATATTCTTATTACTATGTTTTGAAGAATGAGTACCTTTGTGGCAGTGCTACTATTTCCCCAGAGTATAACTCCATATGCTAACAAGGAATGAAATAGACAAGAATAAGCTGTTAAAAGTACATCTGAACTTACACAGTATTTCAATTTTCTCATAAGATATGTCACTCTAGACAGTGTTCTGCACAACATATTCACTTGCTCCCTCCATGTTAATTTACTATCAATACAAAGACCTAGAAATTTAACAGCTTGATTTTCATTTTCATTATCCAGTGAGAAATATATTAGTTCTATCTTATTTATTTATTTATAATTTTTACAAAGTAGCACTGATTGGGAGAGAAAAACTTATCATCATTAATTACAAGTTTATTCGCTTCAAGCCAGGTTTTGGATACTTGTATACATTCGAATAGCTTTGTCTTAACACCTGACATATTCTTATGAGAGCACATTAATGTAGTTTGGAAAAAATCATTTTTGCCCTTCCCACTAATGGTTTACGGCGTTTACAAAAGTTCCCGTTATCTGTTCATCCTGTATAAATCACCTACCTTATCACCAGTGTGCAGCCGTCAAGCAACAATGCGATCCGTCATATTGCCAATTGTTATTCTGCCAGGCAAAACCTGGTAGTTCAGATGGAGCGTGAAACTGGTATGGCCATCATCTTGAAACTACTCTTTAATTCAACTCACTTTTCTCATAATGAATCACATATCAAATAGTAAAAATATTAATCCAAAGCTGTAATATTGTTTTGAAATACTCATTCTACTAGTAATCTATAGAAAAGAAGAAAATACGAAGAACTATATGAAAATTAACTACAGTATGTAACTTGTCAGTCATTTTTAGTTATATTAAACGAAAATCCAAATTAAATGCTGTAAATCACCCCGAAGACTTCTGCTACAGCAAATATTGACAACAGGGAAACAGCTAGATGGAAATTCGATGAGCGCTACTGTACAAAATTATTTGTCAGCCCGGATTTTTAGCCGTTTCCGAGCTCGGGATTTAGCTAAGTCCTAGACTTTAAACACTGGAGTCAGAAATTGGCTTTCCTAAACGGGGCGTAGTCGCAGTCATTGTCATAGTCACGTTCACGTTTCAATTAAATTTCGAAAAACTAGTGAATTGAATGCAAAATAAAATAAAGAGAAAATAGTGTAAAGTTTCAGCTATTTTGAATTATTTGAGAATGCCTAATTTCGTCAAATAACGTTTCCAATTATAGAAATGAAGATAAAACCTACTACTACTGTTATAAAAGCTGCGACTACGCCCCGTTTTGGAAGCCAATCTTCTGACTCCAGCTGTTTAAAGTGTAGGACTTAGCTAAATCCCGAACTCGGAAACCGGGCCTTAGTGCTGGTTGCACAACAGCCGTTAAATTTTAACCGTGATTAATGCCACGAGAACCAATCACAGAACCGTCTTTTCAAAACGCCTTCTCTGATTGGTTCTCGTGGAGTTAATCACGGTTAAAATTTAACCGGCTGTTGTGCAACCGGACCTTAGTGTTAATAGTAATCCATATCTGTTAGGGAAGAAGAAACTCCAAAACTACTTATGAAAATAATTAACTATAACTTGTCATTATTAGTCTGTTAAATCTGTTATTAGTGATCTCAATTATTAGTGATCTATAAATCTGTTAGTTCAAAAAACTACGAAAACTAACTACAACATAATTAGTAGTTTATGTGCGTACACAAAATATTCACTGGTCAAAACATTGTAGGCAACTACTACCTTATTGCCGGTACACAAGCTTCAATATTGATGTGTGATGGTTGCCATGACAACACAAGTATTACGGTTGCTATGGTAACGGCACAACAGCTGATTGTGACGTCATTTATCAACGGGATATAACTCCCGGTTGCGCGTACTTCTATTGGATATAACCGTGGTTAAATGACGCCATCTGGATTCCCACACAACAGTGAAATATAATTCATATTAGTTCCAAGTTAATAATTATTGATTAACGAAAATCCAATCAAATGCTGTAAATCACCCCGAAGACTTCGGCTACTGCAAATATTGACAACAGGGTAGACAGCTAGATAGAAATTCGATGAGCGCTACTATTCAAAAATTATTTGTTAGCCCGTGAATCGAACCCGGTACCTTCTAATTGCCTATTTTCAACAGTCACTGGTTTAAGAGAAACCAGCTTTAGGCGGAAGACACATTGAAGTGGATTTCACTGTAATGTAAATAAAAGCTGCACTCTATTATTATCGATGAAACTTTATTAGAATAATAAATTCTAATCTTTAGAATAATATTCTACTGTAGCATCTAAATAAGGCGAGAGATTTTACTAAAATTGCAGTCAACCAAGATAGTGATAATGGTCCACGTTATAATGGCAGTGGAGAAAGATAGGAGAACAACGTTGCCGATCATCGGTCTTGTCAATGCCTTCTATAGCGGTAGCTGATAGAGGTTTATTGATTTAATATTAAATTTCATTCTCGTTTAAAATAATCAATTATATTTTATCAAGCAAAAATTATAATTCAATAATTTCATAATGAATTTTCATAATTAATATGAATATTTTGTTAATTAATAAATTAATAATTCTACATTATTAAAAGACGATCTGGCAACAGAGCAAAGCGAGAAAGAGATAGCGCTATCAGCTTTGCTGATTGATAGACAAGGATAGCAATACCATTGCAAATCAAACACTGCCATTATAACGTGGACCTCACTATATACTATAATATCCAAATAAGGCCTAGGCTAAGTTGCACAAAAGCCTCTTAAGTTTCAACTGTGATTAGATTCAATCAGAGAAGCCTTCTTTTCAAAAAACCCTTTATGATTGGTTCTCGTGGCATTTAACCATGATTAAAATTTAACAAGGTTCTGTGCAACCGAAATTGTTTCATATTCTGGTCCATTAAGGCTGTGCAAAGGCTAAAAATGAACTTTCCACTCGTTATATTTTTCAAAGTTTTTCGATTTGTATATCATCAAGCTATTAAAATTAAAAAGTTTTCTCAGGAAAACATTTTTTTCCGATCATTAGTTTTTGAGATATGAGCGCCTAAAGTTTAAATTTTGGGGTCAGAACATTTCAAATTCGGTAAGAGATGAGTCCATGAGATTTAGAGGATAGATTCTTTATGGTATTGCTGATCTAGTAAAACAAAATATTAATTTTGAGAAAGCTATTCGATTTACCAAAAATAACTCAACTAAAAGTTATTTTTGGCAATTTCAAGTAAATCAAATACTTTCTCAAAAATTGATATTTTTAGAAAATTTTTTTTTTACTAGATCAACATACCATAAAGAATCTATCCTCTAAATCTCATAGACTTATCTCTTACCGAATTGAAATGTTCTGTCCCAAAAATTTAAACTTTAGCGCTCATATCTCAAAAACTAATGATCGGAAAAAAATGTTTCCTGAGAAAACTTTTCAATTTCGATAGCTTGATGATATACAAGCCGAAAAACTTTGAAAATATTACCAGTAGAAAGTTCATTTTTAGCCTTTGCACAGCCTCAACACCCTGATTCGCTGTTAATTCAAGTAAAGATGTACACAAGAGCCCAGCTTGGAAATGAATTTTTAACAATAAAGACAGATAACTTGATCAATAACTAATCATTTTATTAATTTTGTACGAAAAAAACATAATATGAGGTATAAATCAACAAGAAATTGCAATTTCTTAATCACATCTATAAGATCTGATTATCATAAGGTACAGTACAAGAAAAATAGCTTAACAATATTATCTACTGCAACTTCTACAAAATAATTATATAATACAATGAAAAGTTCATCAAAATAAACAGTCATAGATAGTATAATAAATTGTAATAATTTTAGTACGGCATTGTTTTTGTTGAAATCAAATCTAAGAATTAAGTTTCAAATTCATAGGGCCGGTTTCCGAGCTCGGATTTAGCCAAGTTCTAGACTTTAAACAGCTGGAGTCAGAAAATTAGCTTTCCGAACGGGGCGTAGTCGTAGCTCTTAAACAATCTTTATTTTCACATTTCTATAATTTTCCTTGACGAAATTAAACATTCCTGAATCATTCAAAAAAGCTGAAACGTTACACGATTTTATCTGTATTTTATATTGTGTTCAATTTTCTAGTTTCGAAATTTAATTTAAACGTGACTACGACTACGCCCTGTTTCGGGAAACCAATTTTCTGATTCCAGCTGTTTAAAGTCTAGAGCTTAGAAAAAAACTATAAACTAGTTGTTAAGTTTTTCAAAAATGAAGGGTGCTATAAGATTTTATATTGTTTTATTAACTTAGTTAAATCCCGAGCTCGGAAACCGCCTCTTAACCTAAAACAGACTTGAGTTTAAATTTCTAACATCAATCATATTACACGAATATACTACTTCAAAATACAGACGAAAAATGAAAACTAAATTCAGACTTTGCTGCAATAATGTTAATAATATAAAATACAAATTTAAGAAATGTTTTGAGATAAAAAAATGTCTACACACTAAGGCCCAGTTGCACAACAGCCGGTTAAATTTTAACCGTGATTAATTTCACGAGAACCAATCGGAGAAGGCGTTTTTTAAAAGACGGCTTCTCTGATTGGTTCCCGTGGAATTAATCACGGTTAAAATTTAACCGGCTGTTGTGCAACCAGCACTAAAAAAACAAAGAATAAAATGAAGCATCATACAGTACTTAGCAAAAATTATCATCTAGAATCTAGAATTACTGAAAGCTATACGAATAAAACAACATGACTTTCAACTAAAGGGTTTCAACTATATTTGTACTTATACTTTTAGAATTAAAGGCACATGGCTTCCAAGCATGGTTTAGAACATTACAGCTGTTGAGATATGTAAAGCTGCGTTTACACCAAAGCTATTAACAAAATGTTATCAACTTAATTCATATAGATTCTATTTGATTTGAATGGAACTTGACAAACACATATGTTCATCATGTGTCTGATAACTGATAATTATGTTCAAACTAATAGAATTTATAAGGATGAGTTATTACACATTTTGTTATTAACTTTGGTGTAAGGCAGCTTTGAAAGGCCATAGCTTCCAAACATGGTTTGAAACATTACAATATTGTTGAGATATGTAATACAAAAATATTTTCAAAGAATTTTACAATATTTGACAATATAGAATTGTTTTAGGACATTCACCTTTTCGTGAGATTTCAGATTCAGTCCATGATTACTTGTGTTATCATCCGCCTGTTAGAATCGTATTGGTAGTGGTGAGATTGGAACAGTTTGCTTTCGTAAAATGGCTTCACGTCGCGGATGTTGATTTGTTTCGCCTGCAAACAAATAATTCAATATTTAATACAAGATGACAATAAAACACACAATATATATCATGAGTTTTACAACATTCAAGCTAGTATTTATTTATTAATTTATTTATTCATAATTTACAATCAACTTAAGGACAAAGAAACAGACTACAGTCCATAACTTCTTTTCATCCCAATTTCATAAAATAAATTGTCCAAATAAAGGTTATGTGCGACTTTCCAATTCTCCACTAATTTCTACATTGAAACAAAACACAAACCCTTGGAACAATTAATTTTGAATTTAGAAGAATTAAGATCAGAATTGATAACAAAATAATAAAATTTCTTCTACTTCTATCAAATGTCTTCTATTAATGAATTATCACTAGTATAATTATAGTTTTCTTGATACAGTGGAACCTTGATATCGTAAGCTACATATCACGGGACTGCTCAAGAATTAGTCTACCTATTACGGTCTGTACTAATCGGGGAGCTATAATATGGACATATATATACGGCGAAACGCGGTAATAGATTTTCATGAATTTTGACAGTATGTTCCTTTTTAAATTGCGCGTCGACGTATTACAAGTTTTTGGAAATTTTGCATTTCAAGGATAATATAAAGGAAAAAGGAGCCTCCCTCATAAGCCATATAAGAGTAAAAATCAACTATAGATTATTCCTCATAAATCAGCTGACAATGATTACACAGATGTGTGGAGAAGCCAGTCTATTACTGTATTTGTATAAGGTCTATAGTTTCAATCAAGACTTAAAGAGTATGCATCTTTAAGCTGGGTTTACTGTTTACACCAAAGTTATTAACAAAAGGTTATAACTAATCCTTATAGATTCTATTAGATTGAACGGAAGTTGACAACACATATGTTCATCATGCGTATGATAAGTTGTTCAATCTAATATAATCTAAAAGGATTGAGTTATCACATTTTTTTAATAAATTTTGTCTAATCGCAGCTTTAAGTCTTTGGTTTCAATTTTTGTTTTGCAGTCATGGTATTATTATGCATATATATATATATATATAAGAGTGCTTGCGTAGCAGCCTAGAGATCCCGGGTTCAAATCCCACTCAGTGCCAAAAGTTTTTGAACAGGTCACTCCTGTGTTATCGGATGGACACGTTGAACTGTCGGTCAAGTCGTAAGGCCGACCATTGACGGCTCAAATGATATATCCAGGCGAGGTGGAATTTTTCCTCAGGGACCCCCACCAATAAAGTCATACGAATATTATTATAGGGAGAGAAAAAAATAGGTAACCTTGTGCTATTCCTCTCCAAAATTTAAGTTCCCTATATACCATAATAGCCGTCAGGCTCGCTTCGCTCGCCATATCCGTCTAGCTGGGGGGCTCCGCCCCAGGGACCCCGACTGGATTGTCCAAAAATTAGATCAGCAGGCTCGCTTCGCTCGCCTGCATGTAGACCTCAGCAGAACCTCTGTACCGAATTCTGGACCCCCGACTGGATTGTCAAAAAATGAGATCAGCGGGCTCGCTTCGCTCGCCTGCATGTGGACCTCAGCGGAGCCTCTGTACCGAATTTGAACGTATTATGTCAATTTGATATATGTTACTATATCGGCGTATCTTGGCGAACAAAATTCTTCCCCTCAGCTAAACCTGTGTACTAATAATAATAAATCGAGTGACCTGGTGGCTCAGGTCTGGTGTCAGAGTTTTCAGGTCGCAACTGATCAATTCAGGGCCTCTGACATGACCTAACGACTGCTTTTTAGGCAGCGGGACCGACGGCTTAAGTGTCCATCCGAAACAC
Source organism: Nilaparvata lugens (assembly GCF_014356525.2). Lineage (NCBI taxonomy): Eukaryota > Metazoa > Arthropoda > Insecta > Hemiptera > Delphacidae > Nilaparvata > Nilaparvata lugens. The sequence goes on from NC_052510.1 coordinate 62,512,090, forward strand.
GGGAGTGGCCCGAGATAAATATCTTGCCCGGGCCGGGATTTGAACCCGGGCTCTGAATCATAAAGCCAGCATCTGATCCACGCGACTACGGCCACTCCTGAATTTGATAATCTGTTACTATATCGGCGTATCTTTGGCGAACAAAATTCTTCCACCTCAGCTACACCTGGGTACTGAATTTTTTTAAAATATATTTCATCAATTATTGAAAAAGGTGAGGAACGCAGAAAAGCTGAGAAAACGCTAATTTTGGGCGTATTTTGGCGTTATTCAAATTCCTTCTAACACACATTATTGCACCCCAGCTGAGCTTCTGTAGTAATTTGAACATTTTCGTTTTTTTGTTCTCGATAAAGCTGGGAAAACGCTTAAAAAACGCAGATTCTGGGCGTATCTTTGGAAATTTTTCCAAAATCCGTTCTTATTGCGCCTCTAAACGGCCAACTGAATACACCTACGAATTTGAAATCTTATGTCATATTTTCATCATAATATGATCATCATCATATTATGTTACCAAGTTCCAGTCGGGGCCAGACTAAACGTCTGGCTAAACGGATATGGCGAGCGAAGCGAGCTTGACGGCTAGTAATATAATATTCCAGGAATAGCTCTTTGAAGTAGCAGTACCCAATCATTTTCCGCGATAAATCAGGACCTCCTAAATAGGTATTTAGGAGGTACAGGTAAATTGGTATTTAGGAGGTCCTGGATAAATGCATTTCAATCTTCAACTTGGTGCCAACCTAACAAAGTCAACTCAACTTGATGCCAACCTGACAAAATTTTTAATTAGTTACCAGAACAACTGTTTCAAAGAGGTACTCTCTCTAGATTATAGTTCTATATTAACATATGGTATGGACATTTCAATTATAATTTTAAGATATTGGAATAAGAAGAATATAACATGCTAAAAGACGAACTTTAAACCCTTAAAACCCACCTTTAGAGTTGAAATATCACCAAAGATTCTTAGTGCGCCTCTAAAGGGTCAACTGAAACATACCTACCAAATTTGAACGTTTTGGTCGGGTAGATTTTAGTTCTGCGAGTGAGTGAGTCAGTCAGTCAGTCAGTAAGTGTCCATTTCGCTTTTATATATATGGATGGGTTTACTATATCGAGGTTCCCTTGTACCATTTTATTTGCTGAGGTTGTCCAAATAAACGCATGATTGCATGAATAGGGTTCATATTGAAATGAAACTATTCTTTCTTTATTGATTCATACCATAATATCTCATCAAAAGGATTTGGAGAGAAAATAAGGTAACCTGTTGCTATTCCTCTCCCAAATTTAGATAAGGTTACAAATAGTCCGAAATAGGTTTGTCTTTGTATTTTTTCACTTTTCAAAATTTTATACTGAAACCCAACCTTTAGTATCAATAGTACTATCTATATAATTATATAAATATAATAATAAATAAAATATTATATTTTATATAATATTATATAATTTTATTTAATATGATATAAAGCGAAATGGCCACTCACTCACTGACTGACTGACTGACTCACTCACACTCACCTCACTCACTCGTAGAACTAAAAATCTCCCCGACCAAAAACGTTCAATTTTGTAGGTATGTTCAGTTGGCCCTTTAGAGGCGCACTAAGAAATCTTTTGGTGATATTTCAATTCTAAGGGTGGTTTTTAAGGTTTAAAGTTCGTCTTTTAGCATGGAATTCTTCTTATTCCAATATCTTAATTATAATTGAAATGTCCATACCATATGTTAATATAGAACTATAATCTAGAGAGAGTAACTCTTCGAAACAGTTGTTAACTGGTAACTAAATCATAATTTTGTCAGGTTGGCATTAAGTTGAGTTGACTTTGTTAGGTTGGCACCAAGTTGAAGATTGAAATGCATTTATCGCGGAAAATTGATTGGGCACTGCTACTTCAATCAGAGCTATTCCTGGAAATATTATATTACTAGCCGTCAGGCTCGTTTCGCTCGCCATATCCGTTTAGTCTGTACCCCCGACTGGATCGTCCTAACATATTATAAAAATGCTCAGATAAAAAATGCAGGCGAGCGAAGCGAGCCTGCTGATCTCATTCTTGGATGATCCAGTCGGGGGTCCAGGGGCGGAGCCCCCTGGCTAGACGGATATGGCGAGCGAAGCGAGCCTGACGGCTAGTTGTAATATTACTATAGTAATATTATGCCGGTGTACGGATATGGAACTGTACTCGAGAATACATCAAGCAATAATAAAGAGCCTGTTCACATGACAGCGATTACGTTCGGTTGTCGCGCGGTTGACAAACCGAGCGATTGCCAGGTATAGGGAAACACATGGGGCCGTACACATGCATCGCTCGGTTTTAGTAGTCGCCGGCGAATCGCGGCGGTTGTAGTCTCAGACTACAACCGCTCGGTTGTCACTCGGTTGCCGCGGCTCGATATACTAGAGCAGGCATGAGAGCGAACACATGTCCTTCAGTCAACCGAGCGGTTTCGATCAGAGCAGTAAAGTTTTAAATATGGTTAAAGAGTAATATAGTGATTAAGTACATAGATTAAGATATTAAGATGAGTACATAGATGTTGTACCTAGTAATTATTTATCATAACCGATCGCAAACCGCTCATGAATCGCTGTCATGTGTGGAGGCTGGCAAACCGAGCCATTTGCCAATCGAGCGACAACCGAGCGTAAATCGCTGTCATGTGTAACAAAAGCTCTAAATATGTGAACAAAAATTAATTGATGGTTTCTTCTGCAACCGTAATAAATAGTTTATTTTTTAATGAATTAATAAATGTTAATATTAACTATTGTTTGAATTAAATATGGGTTTAATGGTTTTATGCAATATGGGTTAGTGGTATGGGGAGGAGCGTATGATGTTTCATGAATAAAATTTTTACATTTCAAAAAATGATAATTAAAGCAATTCTAATAAGCCAAGGCTTTTTCTAGTAGTGAAACATTTGCCGAATTTAAAGTGATAACAGTACGTCAAATTTATATAAAGAACCTTCTCTATTATGCATGGATGAGGAAGGATGAATTTACAGTGAATAATAACGTTTCTATGTATAACCTGAGAGTTACATCTCATAACATTTATAATATCAACTATTCGATTTGACAATAGTGCGAAGACAATTGGGGTATCTTAGCTCAAAAATAATAAATATCTTGCCAAATGCATTGTCAGAATATCTTTCAATAGGGGCAGACAGAGGATGGAACAGATAAATAAGTGGGTGATACAAAATTTTTCTTCGACATCAGTCAATATTATAGTTACTAGTAATTTATTGTTAACTTCGATTTTTGTAGCTTTGATTATTAGTAAATAAATTTTTATATTGTCTAATCAGCTGATACTCTCACTCAGCGGTCAGGGTTTTGCCCTTGCTGGGTGGTGCCATGTAATTTTAATTTATTTGTAAAATAGCATAATATTATAATCTAGAATCTTCTTTTGTATAATTTTTTTTTTTGTATTTGTTTTTATGGGCATAAAGATGTTTAAAAAAAAAAATTATTAATATGTGAAATTGAGTACATAGATGTTGTACCTAGTATTATTTATCATAACCGATCGCAAACCGCTCATGAATCGCTGTCATGTGTACGAGGCTGGCAAACCGAGCGATTTGCCAATCGAGCGACAACCGAGCGTAAATCGCTGTCATGTGAACAAGCTCTAAATATGTGAACAAAAAATTAATTGATGGTCTCTTCTGCAACCGTGATAAATAGTTCATTTATTTAATGATTAATAAAATGTTAATAATAACTATTGTTTGAATTTCCATACGTCAAAAAAAGATTTCCATACCTGGGTGAAAGAAAATTATTTTTATTCATTAATGATTTGGTTTATATTGATGATGTTGTATGAATCTTAAATTCAGCTTATGTATATCTTTAATTTATTGTTATTTCTTAGAATGGAATATTTAGTTGGTTGAATGTTAATTACTGTAGCCTATATATAAATATTGTAGGATCATTTTATATATAATATTAATGTATAAGTGAATAAGTTATATTAAGACTCCACGTCGGCGGACAAGTTTTCTTTTGCCGACGTGTAGCACAAAGTTGTCAATTTCCTTTCAGTTGTATTCTGTATATATTTTTGTGCAATAAACGATTTGATTTGATTTGAATTATTGATATGTGAATAAAAGAGAATGAATTGAAACTAACCCTCTCGAGGAAATCACTCTCATGTATCTCGACCATTGCGTCACGCACTCCCTTGCCCCGGTTGAAAGCGACGTGCTCATTGGTGATCTGCCGCAGGATGTAGTAGAGCAGCTCCGTGCTGTCCTTCTTGAAGGTCAAGTACTTCCTGAACGTGTCACGCATCGACTTCATCACACTGTACTTCTGCGTGTCCACGAAGCTTTCTAACATCATCCTAAAATAAAAAAATATATATTTATTAAACATTGTTCAGCAGCAATACAGAATGATTATAAAAGGACTTTACAACTTTGAAAGCACATAGATATTTATTGAAATTACTACAGAATTGAGAAAGGTTTCATTTTGTTATAAAACATTTCAAGTTTGAGGTGTGGGTGTTATTACTTCCTCTAAGCAAGCATAGAGGTTATCAAACAACGACATAGTAGCACACTAGAGTGCTCTCATCAACACCTTCTTCCCTCATCAAAGGCCAAGTCACACGAAGCGTTTTTCAGACGAGTCGGCAAGGCATGAAGGTCTCCGATTGGGTGATAATCAGCTGATCCTCGAACGCCAACACAATCAGCCAATCGGAGAGCTTCCTGCCCTGCCGTAAAACGCTTCGTGTGGGTTGGCCCTTATTCTATTTGTATTAATTCATGATTTTGAAATATCATATTATGATCGTTTGCGTTGTAGCTAGTGGTTGGTTCAAACGACTTTGAGCTGAGGATCTTCAAGGAGGATGCGATTATGGCCGAGTTGACTGAAACAGAGGCGATCACAGCGTTGGCTGCCTTCCGCAACAATCGATTCGCCTACGCGCTGGCCAATGGGACTGTTGGCGTCTATGACAAGCTGCACCGCTCGTGGAGGGTCACGGTAACAAACATTTCCATATTATTTAGAAACTCTCATATTATACTATTGACTTGGAAGTTTGTAGTAGGCCTATTCTTTTTTACTTTCCTCGCCCTATTACCATAGGTAAGGAAAGTAGTGCTTTCCGAAAAAAATTAAGGTACCCCAATTTCTAAATTCCTATACGTTTCAAGGTACCCTGAGTCCAAAAAAGTGGTTTTTGGGTATTGGTCTATATGTATGTATGTGTGTGTGTGTCTGTGTGTGTGTGTGTGTGTGTGTTTGTGTGTGTGTGTGTGTGTATGTGCGTCTGTGTACACGATATATCATCTCCCAATCAACGGAATGACTTGAAATTTGGAACTTAAGGTCCTTACAGTATAAGGATCCGACACGAACAATTTCGATCTAATGCAATTCAAGATGGCGGATAAAATGGTGGAAATGTAGTAAAAAAACAGGGTTTTCGCGATTTTCTCGAACACGGCTCCAACGATTCTGATCAAATTTATACTCGAATAGTCATTGATAAGCTCTAACTGCCACAAGTCTCATATTTGTAAAAGTTCCAGGAGCTCCGCCTCATCTATGCAAAGTTTGATTTTAGATTCCCAATTATCAGGCTTCAGATACAATTTAAACAAGAAATCCAAGTGGAAAAGATTGAGCATGAAATCTCTACAGTTAATGTTCAGAACATTTTCACCTAAAATTAAAATAAGCTCGAAATTCGAGAAAATGTTATTATTTCAATTGCTAACTGTTGGCAACTGTTGATTCTATTAAATCATTCACTATGAAGAGATAGCAGACTTCGTGTGTCTCCAGCGTTATTGTCCTGTCACCAGCTGGCTTGGATCTTTGAATATAGTAGACTTGAGATGCGCGTGAACACTAGCGTGAGGTGATAAATTTTCATAACGGCAAGGAAAGTTGTGTGAATGCGCCACACCAGATTTTTTTTATTTCGATATGACAGCCGTTGGTAATGCGACATACATCCCACCGATAATCGATTTCTTGCCACACTCGTACCAGCATATCAGGCGTAACTTGTGCAACCGCAGCGATCCGATTTCAGAGATCATTAAGATTGTCTGGTAGAGGCGGAACATAAACCTTATCCTTAATGAAACCCCACACGGAGAAATCCATCGGTGTTAAATCCATGCAATGGTAATCCAACGAAGTTGTAAGCAATTGTCTAGAAACACCGATTGATTCTTCCTGTGGAGTTCATTAAGGATAATGTTATGTTCCGCCTCTACCAGACAATCTTAATGACCTCCGAAATCGGATCACATTCAGATCGCTGCGATTGCACAAATTACGCCTGATATGCTGTTACGAGTGTGGCAAGAAATCGATTATCGAAATTGATAATCAAACACTGCCATTATAACGTGAACATCACTATAAAATTATATTAAATCAAGGAATTGTTCAATAGCTTACCTGAGAGCCATGTTACATCGACATCTTGCACATAAGCGCGTAGATGCATACGCGCATGCGCCTCAGCCATTCTGATTATGCTCTCGATATGACGCACTGTGATTGGCAGACTGCCTGTGGCCTGCAAAAATGAAATTAATCAATTATTTATAAATTAATCAAATAAAATTGGAAACATAGAAGTATCAACAATGACCAATAATCAGAAAGGAAAACAAGGGGCTCAAAAAACAAAAAATAAAATTACTATAGTGTGGTTCACGTTATAATGGCAGTGTTAGATTAGCAATGGTATTGCTATCTTATCTATCATTCAACAAAGCGGATAGCGCTATTTCCTTCTCGCTTTGCTCTGTTGCCAGATCGTCTATTAACAATGTAAAATGAATTATTAATTAACAAAAAATTAAATCTTAATGATAAAAATTCATTATGAAATTATTTAAAAATATAATTTCTTGCTTAATAAAATATAATTGACAATTTTAAACGAGAATGAACAGTTTTACATCAATAAACCTGTATCAGCTACCGTCTATAGAAGGCGTTAGCAAGACAAATGATCGGCAACGTTGTTCTGCTATCTTTCTCCAATGCCATGATAACGTGGACTTCACTATAGAGAACGATACGAAACGAGAATTAAGCCTGTAGTGTTGTATGGGGCAGAGACCTGGCGTCTCACAAAGAAAGATAAAGATCTCTTGAATCTGGGAGCGAAAAATCCTGAGGAATTATCTTCATCAATGGCCTTCCAAGTCACGTTCATTAAAGAAAGATTTACATTTCTTGTGTTAAGTCAGTGGTTTCTATTTTGAAAGCTTCCTGGGTTTTTGTGTGGTTTACAAATGATTTCCGGGGAGTAGAGCTGTCTTGCGTCCATCACATTGAATTCATTTTAGAGCTTAAGATGGGCCGTCCACTGGAACCGATTTCGTCCGAACTAGCATCGGCCGAAAACTACTGAACGATCCCCCAACAAAGAAAATTATAGATGCTCGTCCATTGCAACAGGTTCATATACGTCCTTGCACGGCCGTCAATTTATCGATCCGAATCGAATAGGATTTTCCGGCTCTATCCGGCCGAACTAACTAGTCGAACTGAGACAACAAAGTGTTCCTAACCTAAAATTGTTTCACAGTCTTGTTTGTTTTTTGAAGTTGTTCTGTTGTATAATGTTGTAACTATGGTCAATGAAAGTTGATAAATTTGGTTCGAGAGCATGTTCCTTTGTGGGATATGCGAGACAAAAGATATCATCGTCGTGATGTTCAAAGGAATCTGTGAACAAATTAATATTGCTGAACAAATAGGATCTGAAGGTATTATTATTGTATGAATAACTAATTTAGTGGATATTTCTTGATCCAATTTTCAAAATCTCAATATTGTTTATGAAAAATTTGGGTTGCTATGATAGTAGTTAATTCAAAATTGGCATCAGCCAACTACTGAACTAGATGATGTAACGGTTCCAATGGACGTGCATATTCAGCCAAATTAACTGCCGGCAGATTCGTCCGATCCAACGGCCGAACGGATGGTTGAATACGGTTCCAGTGGACGGTTACCCTGAGGCTCGCGTTGTCGTAGTCCACGTTTAAATTAAATTTCTAAAAACTAGAAAATTGAACACAAAATAAAATAAAGAGATATAGTGTAAGTTTCAGCATATTTGAATTATTTAGGAATGTTTCATTTTGTCAAGGAAAAACGTTTCCAATTATAGAAATGAGAAAATAAAGATTATCATAAAAACTGCGACTACTCCCCGTTTCTAAAAGTCTATTTTCTGACTCCAGCTGTTTAAAATCTAGAACTTAGCTGAATCCCGAGCTCGAGATGTTTAATTTCGCCAAGGAAAAACGTTTCCAATTATAGAAATGAGAAAATTAAGATTTATTTTGCTGCAACTACAGTATTATTACTGCGATTACAAAGTTTTGGAAAGCCAATTTTCTGACTCCAACTGTTTGGCAGCAGTCTACAACTTAGCTGACTCCCGAGCACGGAAACCGGGCCTTAAGGTAGGCGCACACAGATCGTCATCGAACGGACGGCACGCATCGGACGGTTAGATTTGATGCATTGTTTTCAATTGGAAAACAATACCTATTATGCGCACTCCAATTGAAAACAATGCATCAAATCTAATCATCCGATCCGTGCCGTCCGTCCGATGACGATCTGTGTGCGCCTATCTTTACGCTCAAAAATGAATTCGAAGTGATGGAAGCAAGACATCTCTACTCCCTGGAAATTATTTGCAGACTACACAAAAATCCAGAAAGCTTTCAAAATAGATACCACTGACAAAATACAAGAAATGGAAATCTTTCTATAATGAACGTGACTTGGAAGGCAACCTACCAACGACACTTCAACCACCTACAATGTATTTTATTTACTTCCTTCCTAGAGCTTGGAAACCGGCTCTTAGTTGATAAGTATTTCACAAATTTCGCAAGTTTGAAAATATAACTGACCAGAGATTCCTGCCGAATAAATTTAATTTACTTCCTTCCTAGAGCTCGGAAACCGGCTCTTAGTTGAGAAATATTTCTCAAATTTCGCAATAATTGTGAAAATACAACTGACCAGAGATTCCTGCCGAATAAATTTTATTTACTTCCTTCATAGAGCTCGGTAACCGGCACTTAGTTCATAAATATTTCAAGAAATTTGGAAAGTTTGAAAACATAACTGACCAGAGATTCCTGCCGGAGCTGGCTGTACATTTTGGCGACCTTGTCATGGTCCA
>NC_052510.1:62521438-62551773 GCF_014356525.2 Nilaparvata lugens
CCAGAACCAGATCCTGATCCATAAACAATCTCAAGTTGCTTATTATATTATAATTTGTTAAAGAAAATTATGTTCAACATTAAATCGAATCTTTTATTGTTGGTAAAGGTGATCCAGAGCCAAATCAAGATCCAGGCCATCCAGATCCAGATCTGAGCTGAAAACAAATAGAGTCAAATGCTTGTTTGGAATGAGAGTGAAGGGAACAGGGGTGCCTGTGAAATTGGTACATGTGTTCTGAAGTACATAGAGAGCTTAGAAGACGAAATCAACAACACTGAGAGTAAGAAGTTGGATTTGGTATTTTACTCTGACAACTGCTGCGGCCAGCAAAAAAATAAATTCGTTTTATCTATGTACTTGTATGCTGTCATGATTTTGTTGCACTACCGCTGCCAACATCAACTCATTCAGCTGTCTTGTTTAGTTTTATTTTATGTCAATCTTTGTGCGTCTTTTGTATTTTTAGAATTTGTTTCATATTTAAAAGGTTTTCTTTGATTGTTCTAGTAGTTCGTTTTTGGTTCTAACTTGTTTCAGTTTCATATGTACGTATGTGTTCTGTACAATCCCTCGTTTATCCTCTCATAAACTTGTCCTGCTACGTTCCATTTTCGAGGTGCAAGTCGCAAATACTTTTAGTCCCACATTTCTAAGTTCTTCTTTTTACTTCTTTCATTCAATTTTCGTTCATCAAGTTACTTTTCAACTCTAGTGGAGTGTCTACAATCAATCTATCAATAAATTTGTGAAATTTAAACATTGAAATCTCAACTTTTCGACTCAGTTCATTTTTGCAGCTACATGCCTATTTTAGTATTTGCAAGTAGTTTTCTCATTTAATATTTGATGCCTTATGAACTTTTAAATGTGCCCAAGTTACATTTTTATTGATAGTTTCATCATTCGCTCAAGCTTTGAAGAAGTACATTTACTTTTCAAACTAATTTGTAGGCAACAACAACTCTTGACTTGCTAAACAAATTCAATCCAATCACATCTCTATCGAATTTTCACAACAATGGAATCAATTACTACAATTTAACAATTGTTAGTATTTCAATCTATCAGGTTTGACATCAAATTTTACAATTACTTACTCATTGCTATTTTTCAATTGCTTCATCACTATGAACTCAAGTTTTAAAGTTACAATGGACTCAAGTTTTAATGACTAGTTCGACTAAAATAATTGAAATTCTAGTATGTGTTGAAAATAAAACTGAGGATAAGACTGACTGTAGCTTGATCACATCACTCTCCTATAAATTGTGATATCTGATGCTGATGTCTGCTACTCCCAGAGAATACCTCAACACAGGACACTTGTCACCTCTCAATCACCAATTCTTCCAGACTGGCTTTGGACGTTGTAATACTTTTCTGATGAATTCTAAATCTTTGCATACAGATAAAGCATTTTGTTTTATCAAGTGACTCAATTTCAGAAGAATTATTTTCTCAACAACTTCTAGATCTACAAGTTTTCCTTTGTCTAATCCAATTTTTCTAACAAGTAGGGCATTTTGTTTTACAAGTTCAGTATCAACATCAACTTTCTTAGGAGACTCAGGCATGATTAACAACACTTCATCTGCATCAGGCTGCTCAGAAATAGGGGTCACTGATTTAGACTCTCTTCCTCTCTTCTACTCCATCTTTAGTAGATGGCTCGCATCGCTCTCCATTGTCATTCACAGCTTGGTCACCAGTTGCTGGGGTTTTCCTATCAATGCATTTGCGGTCAGTAACACATTTGTTTGCTGCCTCTCCACTATTCGCATTCTTTCCAACAGTGTCTGAATCTGGAGACTTTGTGGGCTCCGTTGTTGTAGGTTCAGCCTTATCTTCAGCTTCTACCTTATTTTTGGTAGAAAGTAAGACTGAATCGAATTAGCCTTAGGTAGTAAAACAATTGCCTATTTATCTGAAAACTCCGATAGTCAATAGTTTTATTGGAGTTTTCCAATAATAATCTGGAATCTATTTACATTTGAACTCTTGTCAATCTTCCTGCTTAATTAAGTAAAGTAACTTGAAATTTAAAAAATAATCAGGTAAGAAATAATTAATTAAATTCCATAAATTATCTGCCAATATAAATGGCTTCTTTTAGGCGCCACCCAGTCTTTTTGACTGGGAAATGATATTCTGGATAAACAGCAGGAAAACGTTTAAATATAAATAAAATTAGCCTGAATTCGGGATTTGTTGAATAAAACAAAAATCAATCCATTATTGCTTAACTATATTGAGACATCAAAATAAACTGAATTAAGTGAAATTGAAGAAATGCTGAGAAGCCTCACAAATGGAATTAAATGAAATATGAGAAGAGCTTCAAAATCAAATTTAATCAAAATTGTAATCAATTGAAAAATTTGAATAAATAAGATAAAATCTCAACAATTACAAAAATATTGTTAAAAATGAATTGAAACTGTATATACAATTATCAATAAAATGTTTCTTTAAATATATGTTCAAAACTGAAGTTCAAAATCAATACTTTGGAAAGTTTAATAAGTTCGACATGATTCAAAAAATTGTAGGTAACATGTACCGTAACTCATTTTTCAGTCAATTTAGCAGCACGTGGTGCTTCAATACAGGCTGATTTCGAAATTAAAAAAGTTGTGAAGATGCTCATGGATCTTCCACAGTTGCCACCACACTGAGGGCCCCCTCACGATGACCGGGTCCCTCCTTATGAGGTCTGAATGCCATCAGCAATTACATCAATGAGGGAAACCTGGATAGGCGATCTGTGCAAAACACAGTCGCTTACGTTAGGAGATATTGGGTGGGAGTGATTGGCATGGAGATCCTGTTGACATTCCAGGCGCCTCACATAACGAACAACCACTTGGAGTTTTCACTCGAGGATTCTGGCCTTTTCGGTATCAATCTAGACATATGGAGCTTCATAAGTGAGTAACTGCAATGACATACTACAAATACATGAATATGATCACTGGTACAAAGTACAAATGGTAAGTTATAGGTACCAATAACAGCTATTGATAAGTGCACAGTTATTGATTGAAAGGTATCCACTTATTATCCATGTATTCCTTATGGAATAGAATCAACTATTTTATAGATATTCATTATTATTTGCTTTGGAAAATTTTATTTCATACCAAGAATTTATTTTGTGGTGCATAGTGGTCCACAAAAATGTATCCACTGTTTCAAGTCCATAACTTGCAAACTAATTGATGGGTTTGTCTCATTGAGATTATAACTTTATTGTAAGACAACTCTGCACCATCAAAGATGACTTAGCAGACTGGTCCTGTGTTGATGAAGCTATAGCACAAACTAACAGGGAAATGCAGACAATATGTAGTCAGTTCCCTAATTGTAGTTTTATCAATGTTATTGGAATTGGAAAGAGATTCCATACTTCTCACGGGCTGCACCTTAAAAAACTTGGGAAAAAATTGGTCAGTGACAGGATTATTGAAAGTATTGATAGGAAACTAACAAATGTGCAATCATCTCCACCGATTCCTCTTGCTTTTTTAGGGCAGGATGTGCTACAGCAGAACTGAACCCTGAGTTTACAAATAAGCCAGGGTTGAAGGTGGGCTTTATTAATGTTCAGGGCTTGGCTAATAAGGATCTTATTGTGAATGAATTTGCGAAGGATAGCAATATTGGTATTCTTTGTATTAGTGAGCATTGGTGTGGAGTGGATCAAATATCTTTCACAAAACTGAGTAATTATAATCTAATAAACATTGCAGTCTACAACTGCAATACAAATGACTGTTTTGTGTCATTGAATCTTGACAGTCACTGCAGATAATTAGACTTTAAAGCTACAGGTGTGATAAACTGTACTCGTAATTGTGTCTCATAATTGTTTATTGTGTATCCGAATGGAAATCCTAAAAGATTTTTAGAACATTTGGAGAAACTTTTCGACTATCTACATACACCCTACTATAAAAATATTGTCAACTGTTTATTGGTGGAGATGTTAATTCTGATTTTGATGTGAATAGAAACCAACGTAGTGTATTCAACTTGAAAAAAATTGTGAAAATACCAGAGAGAATGCCTGCTTAGATAACGTATTCACAGATGCCAGGAATGCCACCATTTCAAAAAAAGTTCAACTTTTTTCTCATTCAGATCATAAATCCCTGATAGTTGAATGTGGCAAAAGTACAGCTGAAATTGATAATCCTCTGTGGAAGGTGGTGGTGACGAGACCTATCAATGAGGACAAAATTCGTGCATTTAATAATAAATGCTTGAATGATGTTGAATGATCAAATATATTATACAGGTGTGATCTATCAGCTAATGATGCATTCAAGAAATTTTTCCATCACTTTAATAGAATATTTAATGAGAGTATCTTGCAAAGGGAATGTACATTCAATAATAATGGAATCAGAAACGTAAAACAGAAGAGCAATAATGATTGGTACTCTCCTTGTCACTCAACTCCTAAGGAGCACTTGTTGCTACTGTTGGCCATACATGACGGAAAGAACAAATGTAAAGTTGGGGTCATATGAAAGAGCTTGTTTACTATACTCACACCATGGCCACCTAGATCTCCAGAATTGACACCACTCAACTTTTACTTTTGGGGATGTATGGAAGAGCGTGTTTACTCTACTCCAGTGGAAAATCAAAATGAATTTTTAAAATTCTCATCAAATTGAGATAGAATTGTGGAGGCTGGAGCCATCATTCAAGAAGAGAATTCCAGCCAATGGCAAACCGTTCCAGGGCCTGTAATCAAGTAGGTGGACAGCATTTTGAGTTTTGTTTTTATTTGGAGTTTTGCTATGTTTCCAACCTGTGTTGAATTCATTCATTTTCATTTGTTTCATCCTTCAGAATGTATTGTAGTTTTGTATTTATGTTAATAAAGAGCATATTGTTAGCAAACCTCTATTTTTTACACTTCATTAAAATTCTACTTCGCATCACGTGATAACTGTTTTGCGTGAGCGATAAAGTCGCGCATAACGCTCTTAATACATAAATAGCTATTCCTACAGTTGCCTTGAAAAGTGGCCATTCCTGCACTGATTACAGAACGCAAAGAATCACTTTTCCACTCTAGTGCGGGAAAATTTTTTTTTGCACTCCAGATTTGCAACATGCTAACACAAAATAGTTAGTAGGTTATATGGAGCATCAGTGCAGGAAAATCAAAATTAAGTTGGTAACACTGACTGTGGTATAGTGAGGTGCAAGTTATAATAATATTAAGGCAACAATGACAGCGACAGCCACCACATGAGTGCCACCTTCATTCATTTACTACCTTATTATTCAATTTTAAATAAATTAAGGTTTTTATAATAATAAAATTACACAGAAAAACATTTGATGGATTTCAGGGAATTTACCCATAATTACCCTTTTCATATTCAATGGTAAGTAGGAAAAATTTAATGTGAGATATGTGCGCAAAGTTCCTCTGCTGCACTCAAGAAACCATTCCGCCCGAGCCGTAGGCGAGTAAACGTAAACGTTTCTTTTGGTGCAGCAGACTGTCACTTTGCGCACTAGTTGCACAAATAACTATTGTCGCTTTTGTGCAGTATTTATATGCATATCATTTTCCTTCCTTTTTTGTAACATAATTCTTTTGTAATTTCATAATTGGAGAAATTTTGGATTATGGATGAAAAACTTTATGACAAGGAATCCACTCAAAAGTTTTAAAAAATACTTGGATGTAATGTCTTTGGTGTTGGAGGTGATTAGGCCAAATTTTCATACATGACAAGTGTCAACTTGCTAGATTCCATCAAGGCGTCTTCCCAAAATGTTGTAACCTCCTTTATTTGATCACCTACTCGTATATCATTCTTATGTTTCTAGGTTGTAATAACTGTTACCAACCATTCTGGATGGTGTTTGTCTTAATGAAAGTTGAACCTGTAGAAAGTCAGACTTGTGAAAATATTCTTTTCATATTTGATAACGAAATCACAAGTATGTTGGAATGTTGTGTCTGAATAATTTGTAAATAAAATTAGAAATCGATGTACCCTTTTAAAATTGTTCAATCACTTTTAAAATTGTTTTTTAATTGTTCAATTTTTAAAAGGGTACTTAAATTTCTAATTTGTATTTATATTCAAGAGTAGCCCCAGAGAAAAAAAGACTAAATAATCATGTTTAAAATATTTTATTTTGCTCCAAGTTGAAGAATTGCTACATTTACTTAATTCATTTTGATGAGTTATTGATATGATTACTTGAGCCATATGGAATATTGTAATATTGTAGATTGTCAATCATGTTTAACTATTGGCTTGTGTTTGCAGGATTCAAAAGTATGGTTTGAAGAAAATGTCGGGTAGTGCTGAGATGTGGATATGGATTCCATAAGTAATGCAAATGCAGAGCTGCTTTAACACAAGCTGAAATCCAGGTAGACACACCTGGAAATCTTCTTCTTATTTGGCATTACAACCCAGCGTGGGTCACAGCCTCCCTCAATTTCCGCCTCCAAGCATCTCTGTCCACCGCTGCACTTTTCCATCTTCGCACCCCAATTACTGCTGCATCCTTATCCACCACGTCTATCCATCTTGTTCTGGGTCGCCCTTTTCTTCGCCGGCCATATATTTTCCCTTCCATTACCATCCTTGGGGGATAGGCATCGTCTGCTTGTACCAGGTGTCCTGCCCACCTCAGCCTGTGAACTCGCATCACAGTGGCTATATCTGCATACTGGTACAGCCAATAAAGTTCATCATTTATGCCTCCTACACCAGACTCCTGCTTCCTGTATGCCTCCAAACACTCTTCTCAGGATCTTTCTTTCAAAGACGCCCAGCATTCTTTCATCCGCCACCGTAGTTGCCCATGTTTCACTAACATACAGTAAGACAGGCATGATGATTGTTCTGTATAGCAGCAGCTTGGTCTTTCTACTGAGAGTACGTTTTTTCATCAGAGTTGATAGCGCGTAATAGCATCTATTGACTAGCATAACCCTTTGCCTTACTTCTTTACTTGAATCGTTTCTGGAGTTTATAGAAGATCCCAGGTAATGCACACCTGGAAATGCCCAAAGATATTGGGCAAATTGAAATTGGGCAAATAAAGATTGGTGAGCTAAAACAATTATATGACAAGCGCTATCACACAGGAGCAATGCTTATAAGATTTTGAAGAATATCAGTTAAACTTAATACAAAGTGGTGCAGAGGAAACACATGTTTTTCGAACCGCTAGTACTCAGCATCGGGAGGGGATATTGACCTTGAACAAATGTTGGCAGACGGCCCATATTATGTCGTTTTAGTCACTATGGAGCATTTATTTAATTTATTTATATTTTTTACAAAGAAACACTGATTGGGAGAGTAAAACTAAGGATATTCCTTGTACTATTTCTCTCCCAAATTTAGATAACATTTTTAAAGTCCAAAATAGGGTTATGATTTCCCTTTACTAAAATTTAGTCCATTTTCACTCAAAAACAACGAAAACTAAGCATTGGAACGTACAACTGTGTTTGCTGTCGAGCGGTTTTATAGAAACAATGGATGTGTAGTCACAGTACAACGCTTTTCTGTCAATAATTTAGAGGTGCAGTGCCTGATCGAAATACTGTACTCCGATGGGTTGCAGCGTTTAGGAGTGTTGATTTTGTGATGAAAAAAGAAACCACCTGGTCCTCCCCGTTCAGTTCGTACTCCAGAAAATGTAGACAGAGTCAGTGACGTCTAGTCACCATGTTGTCTAGTCGATCGTCTAGAACTAGTAACAACTGCCGTTCTGAATCGATCTACATTTTCCGGGGTATAAACTGAACGGGGAAAACCAGGTGGTTAACTTTTATCACAGAACCAGTACTTGTAAATGCTGCAACTCATCGGAGTACAGTATTTCGATCAGGCACTGCACCCCGACGTCCACCTCTAAATTATTGACGAAAAATCGTTTCATAAAAAAACTGGTCAGCAGGGAACTCAAGATGTTGCACGTTCCAACACTCCATAGCGACTAAAACGACATAGAATGGGCCATCTGCCAACATTCGTTCAAGGTCAATGCCCCCTCCCGACGCCAAGTAATATCGGTTCGAAAAACATGCGTTTCCTCTGTACCACCTTGTACAACTATGGCTAACGTAGAATATGAAGTTCCTTCAAGTTCCAGAAATAAGGACAAACTATGGAGATGCTCAAACCTTTTACAATAGAGGGAATCAAAACAATTAGAAAGAAGATTTACTGGAAATTACTAAGATATTGAGATTATTAAAATGCTAATGAATTAATAATTATTATTGAACGAAAATCCAAATTAAATGTTGTAATTCACCCCGTAGACATCTGCTACTGCAAATATTGACAACAGTGTAAGTAGCTAGGTGGAAATTCGATGAGCGCTATTATTAAAAAAAATATTTGTCAGCCTGGGAATCGAACCCACAGCAGGAAGCAGTGTGGAACCATCTACATCAGGAGGCAAATCAAGAAAAAGAAAACGCCTACAACCAGATACCTCAACACAGTTCCAGCCTACCAATTTTTCATCTGACCGCAGATGGAAAAAGATGATCTCTTCACCACTGCTCATCGTTTTCCTGAAAGCGATTTAACAAAGTATAGAGATTTTTCACCTGTGGAACTATTCCAGTTTTTTTATGAGGAACTGTTTCAACTGATGATCAACGAGAAAAAAAAATATGCAGCATTCAAAAACGTTCCTTATCCAAATGTAACCGAATCTGAACTGAAGTGTTTTTTTTTTTTTTTTTTTTGAATTCTGATTATTTCTGGGTATAATTCTTTGCCCAGAAAACGTTACTATTGGGATACATCTGATGATGTGAGAAATCATCTTATTTGTAAGTCAATGAGACGAAACCGTTTCACACAAATAATGAGGTTGATTCATTTTGTTGACAGTACAAGAATAGATCGTTCAGATAAACTTTGGAAACTTCGTTCTCTGATTGATATAAGCTCAAAATAAACTTTAGAGAACATTTTGTCCCGGTTCAACTATTAGATTTTGATGAGTCAATGATTCCTTATTATGAGCGTCATTCATGTAAGCAGTTCATAAGAGGAAAGCCAATCCGTTTTGGATACAAAACTTGGTGCCTCAATACATTCAGTGGTTACCTTGTAGATTTTTCAATATATTAGGGTAGGACAGGAAGTACAGATGATGCATATGATAAAGCTTTTGGTAAATCAGCTGCACCATTAGTGAAGATTGTAATATTACATTTTTTCTCACATTTGAATCGAATCTTCAATTCGAGATCTATGGAACTTTATAGTAAATGTCAGAGTCATCAATAGACGGACAAACTTTTGACGGAGAATTTATTATCGTAAATGTTTGTTGCATTGTTCCTGGTGTCACCGAGGCAGGGTTACAAATTACTAGATAAATAGTTTATTAAATAGAATATATATATAAATTTAAAATAACAGTTTCAAAATAAAGTTTTATTGAGAACAGATGTAGAATGTGAATTCTAAACTTGTAAGTTATAATATTTTGGTGACATGTCTGTAATGTTGGAGGCGTTGGCTTCATGACTTGCAACTTAGGTTTTTTCCTGTTCAGCTCTCTCTAGAAAAATGGCTGGCTACAAGTGTTGTTGTGGAGTTTTGCTCTAAATCATTTTCGTTTATTAATGTTTTAAATTGAGTTTTATATAAATTTTTACGTTCTGTTTTGTTCTTAAATAGCTGTTTGTATTTTCAAGCCAATAGCCACTGTGTTTCAACTGTAAACTAGATAAGTATTTTAGTTCGTAGTTACTCTAAGAATTAGGCTTAAGATATATTTTCTTTGTGTATTTGTGTAAATTCATCTGAAGATTATAAGTTAATTTGCTCTGAAAACTGGATTTCTCATTCATAGGCAATAGATCCATTCACAGTTTATCAAGAATCTATTTCATTGGAGCCGACAACTATCCTTAGGTTGATAGGTGTTAAATGCTATTCCAACCGTTTAAGGAAAAATTGGTAGCATGGCAAATGTTACCCCGGTGGTGGGACAGAATTACAAAATAAATATGTCCCAAATGGTACACCATGAAATCCCTGGTTATAAAAAATTATTAGTAGGATAGATATCTTGATAGGTTATGAGTGGTATACTGCTGAATGGGAAATCGGTTCAAGAGAAATCAAGTTTTAATGAATAGATATCAGTGCATATTACAAAATGGCAAACATTAAAAATGATCTGAATCTTATAGCATTCTTAACACAAAAGTTTGATGATTTGAAACAAGATCAAAGTGCTAGGTTTTATGAGATGAAGCAAGAATTTGCTAGCATTAGACTAGAGCAGGTTAGTATAAACCTTTTATTGAAAAATGCACATGAAACATTGAAAGATAATCATGAAGATGAAAACAAATTGAAGCAGGATAATAGTAGTGTTGAGTTACAAGATCAACTCATTCAAGTTTCTGACAATGTAGGCCTAGTTACTGTTGTTGAAAAAGTCAACCCTAGTGAGATAGTAGAATTGAATAAAGAAGTAGGTAGGGAGTTGTCTTCACTGAAAGTCAACTATCATGAAAGTAATATTGCTACATTGAAGGTTAGGAAAACTATAAACAAAGTGAATGATTACATGAGACAGGTTTCTGTGGAGGTTAGGAATAATGTAAACAAAATGAATGTTGCTTTGAGTCAGTTGATGAGTTTCACTTTCAACTGAGAATTGAAAAGGGGTATGCAATGCATTCTCAAGTGAACATGACTAATTTTGTAGGCAAAACGGCTTTGTTGAAACAAATGAACCCATGAATAAAACTATGTTCTTGAGAAAACAAAACGCAAAGTCACATTGATGTGTTAGTATTTAAAGGTTGTTTCAAGTTGCTTACTTACAAGATGATGACAGTGAATCACATGATGAAAGGGTATTCCCAACACACAATGATTAGGAATCCTGTGTTATGCGGGATTCAGAATAGCATAATCGCTACGCAGTGTATGGTAAGAGTCCATAATTGTGTCTTTTTTCTTTCCTGTAGCCTATTTTTCTGGGCCTTAATCTTTTCAATTTTCGATTCTTTCCTGTCTTTGTGTAATGTTCAGTAAAATTCTTCTATGATGCATATCTTAACCAATCTTGTCCATAGTCATTTAATTTGTATTCTTCTGAAATAATATTAGAAGTTGAAATAGTAGCTTATTTTCCTAATCTTTAAATTGTTGATAAAACCTAACTTTTCTAAAATCTATCCATTGTAGTGTAAAGAAGGGTGTGCTTGTGACATATTTTTCATCATGTATCACTTATTTTGAAATGTGTGTTGTTTTAGGGAATTTATTACCCAGTTTTCTATTTCTCCTTTTGTATTTTTTAGGGAACTTATTTACCCATTATTCATCTTGATCTCTGATTATAATCTTGAAATGTTTGTACTTATATTTACAGTCTTTAAATTTTAAATTATTTAAAAAAAAAAAAAAAATGGGTCAATTTAAAACGTTTTGTTATATTATTAATTGAAATAAGTTTTTTGTGATGATATCTTTTCAAAATTTTTAAATTTGTTTGTTCTATAAATTTTGATATGATGATTATCGTTTGAAATGGATGTGGAGTGTATGTAGAATTTTTAGGGGTTGTGATTAGAATTTTGCTGGTATGTGATGTTTTTTGAGATGGAAACCCATTATTGCCTAAAGAAGGAATAACAGAGGTTATGACTAGAGAGAGGCAGTAATGAGATAATATTTTTTGTGTTGATACTTATGTTGATTGCCATAGATGCAAAAATAATGATTAATAATGTTGATGCCATAGATGCAAAATGATGCAGATTACTTATGAATATTGTTGCCTTTGAAGCAAAATATTATGTGGTTTTGAATGGTTCTTGTTTAATGATGATAGTAAAGTTTTGTCATGAAATGTACTTGTGTTCAGAACATTGAAAAGTCGAAAAATAAACTATAGTATCCAACAACGATGATTAATAATATTAAATAATTTGCTTTTTATACAATTTTGAACAAAAATTAAAACTAAATAATTTGAAACCTGAATGATAAATCATAAATATGAAATGAACTTGCTATAGATGCTATAAATGAAATGTTATACTAAATGATAATGAAATGCAGATATATATGAAATGATTGTGAATAGAAGATCAATTGTCTGAAATTATTGAAATAAATTTTGTTGTGATGATCTGATGTTTTTTACAATTTTGATAAGGAATCAGGGTGTTATGAAATTCTATTTCTATTTGAAGAATGGATTAAATTTTGATATTTGAACAGTGAATAGATGAAAATGAATTTTTTTAAATTTATCATTGATATGTCCAATTTCACAATTTATGTATTGCTGACTGTATAATAAGATGTTAACAAATTTCAATTTCATAAATATTTAAAAAATTTCATTTGTGTATTAGATTGTTGATGCTAGCCTAATCAAGTTTTCTTTTAGTTTATAAGGCATTTAAGATAACAGGTACAGCACAGACATTAACATTGAAATAGTATCATGGTGAATCTCGAATCAGCAACAAGTGAACGCCATGAAGAGTGTTAAGAACATTTGGGTGTTTTGAACTAGTGTGACATAACTACGCCAATATCTACGCCAAAATCTACGCTGCGGCCTACACTAATAACTACGCCAATATCAACACCAATAACTACGCCAATATCTATGCCGATGCCTGCGCCGAAGCCAATATCTGAGCCAATGCTGATGCCAAAATCTGCGCCAATGCTGATTCCAATGCCTGCGCCAATGCCAATAGCTACGCCAATGCCAAAATCTGCGCCAATGCCAATGCCAACAACAAAAATCAATGCCAATGCTGCACCAATGCCAATAGCTACGCCAATGCCTGCGCCAATGCTGATGCCAACACCAAAATCAACGCCGATGCCTGTGCTGATGTCAATGCCTGTGCCAATGCCAATAGCTACGCCAATGCCAAAATCTGCGCAATGCAATGCCAATGCCTGGCCAATGCCAATGCCTGCGCCAATGCCAATATCAACGCCGATGCCAAAGCAGACACCAAAGCATACGCCAATAGCAATGCCAATGCTTATTGCTGACTCTGTATCTCAAACTTCAACACTACTGCATTACCTGGAGGTAATTGCCATCCATGTTCACATTCAAACTTTGAATTCAGAAGAACAGTCACAGTATCATGAAAGAATTGATTCAAAAATCCTCTCCTAAATATTCCTGTATGCAGAACTCTAAACCTTGAAAGCTGAAAATATCAAAAAACCAAACCTTACCTAAATTAATCCTCACCTAAATTAATCCTGTATGCAGCGTCTATCTCTTTTCCAAAAAACGAATTACATTGTCATTTCAAGCCTGAAATGTACATTGTATAATTACAAATATGATACAAAATTTATGTGACTCTGTATTGAATTTGGAATGCAGCCGTCTACTACAAACATGAAGCAATGCTAACTGAGATGTCACCTGTATCGAGTTTGATATGCATCAGTCGACTACAAGTATCAGCCCAACACTACGTGCATCCAGATCAGCCCAACACTTAACGTCATCACATTGGAGTCACACTTAACTGAAAATCATACTGAGTGCCTTAACGGACTGTTTTCCAAAATGTGCATCAATAAAATCAACCGTGTCAATAGTGAAAGAAATGAACATTTTTTGATTTATTGAAATTTTATGTGAAAATTAAATGTAACAATTCATCAATTCATTAAAAAAAAAAAAAATAATAATAATAATTTTTTATTCAACATACTAAATTTTTTATGCAATGAAAATTAAATTTTTCTATCTATTAAATTTATGTGCAATTTCAAAAAACCATTCTTTACATATTAAACTTTCTGTTGAGATATTTTTCTTTAAATTATAAAGCTAAATCAAAAGTAATATTGATATTCTATATTTGAGATATTGTTTGGAAACATATAACAAACGCTATTGATGAATTTTTATAATAATTTTCAATATTTTGGATGACATGTAATGTTTTTCTAGAAAAAATTGTTACTGTTCTCAAATTAAATTTCAACAATTTTCATTAGGGTCAATGTAAATTTTTTCTTTAAATTTTCAAACAGTAAAATTTTTTTATGTCAAGAGGGGGGTATTTGTAATATTACATTTTTTCTCACATTGAATTGAATCTTCAATTCGAGATCTATGGAACTTATAGTAAATGTCAGAGTATCAATAGACGGACAAACTTTTGACGAGAATTTATTATCGTAAATGTTTGTTGCATTGTTCCATGGTGTCACCGAGGCAGGGTTAACAAATTACTAGATAAATAGTTTATTTAAATAGAATATATATAAAATTTAAAATAACAGTTTCAAAATAAAGTTTTATTGAGAACAGATGTAGAATGTGAATTCTAAACTTGTAAGTTATAATATTTTGGTGACATGTCTGTAATGTGGAGGCGTTGCTTCATGACTTGCAACTTAGGTTTTTCCTGTTCAGCTCTCTCTAGAAAAATGGCTGGCTACAAGTGTTGTTGTGGAGTTTTGCTCGAATCATTTTCGTGTTTACTGTTAAATTGAGTTTTTATAAATTTTACGTTCTGTTTGTTCTTAAATAGCTGTTTGTATTTTCAAGCCAATAGCACTGTGTTTCAACTGTAAACTAGATAAGTATTTTAGTTCGTAGTTACTCTAAATATTAGGCTTAAGATATATTTTTTTTGTGTATTTGTGTAAATTCATCTGAAGATTATAAGTTAATTTGCTCTGAAAACTGGATTTCTCATTCATAGGCAATAGATCCATTCACAGTTTATCAAGAATCTATTTCATTGGAGCCGACAACTATCCTTAGGTTGATAGGTGTTAAATGCTATTCCAACCATTTAAGGAAAAATTGGTAGCACGGCAAGATGCTGAATGATCTAGAACCTAGCTAAGTTCTGCCATATCACATTTACTTTGATAATTTATTCACAGGACTCAATTTACTTTCATATCTGAGAGACAAGAACTTCCATGGAACTGGTACCATTAGAGCAAACCGTGTACCAAAAGATTGTAAATTATGCTCTCCTAATGAGATAAAAAAGAAGGAAAGAGGTTTTTATGCCCATACTGTCAGCAGTGACAACATAATAATCACAAGATGGCAAGACAATGTCCCTGTTTTCTTTAATAAAACTAAGCGACCCATTATTAATTGATAATTATTGTTAAAGAATTTGTAAGCCTTTGTGAGACACACAATCTAAAAATAATTTGACATAGAGAAAGAGAGAGAGAGAAAGCCAATAGTTAATTCCAGCTTAATTTAAACAAATAATAATATTCCTAGTGCAATAAAAAAAGAAACCGGTTTAGTGACAGAACTTTTTTTCCAAATAAGGCACTATATTCACTACATTCCACGCCCTTCCGACTGGGGCACAAGGGTGGCCTTGCCAATGCAGTCACTGATTAAGCCATTCACTGGTGATACTACACGGCCATCGGTAGAGGAGTTTCTGAAAAACATCACACTAGTGGTCAAAACTGGGAGCTGGGATGATGCCGCTGAAAAATTTATTTTCCTACAGTTAACTTGAAAAGTGGCCATTGCTGCACTGATTACAGAACGCAAAGAATCACTTTTCCGCTCTAGTGCATTTACTACTACATTATTCAATTTGACAATAAATTAAGGTTTTTATTCATAATAAAGATTTGATGGTAAACGTTTCTTTCGGTGCAGCAAACTGTCACTTTGCGCACTAGTTGCACAAATAACTATTACCGCCTGAAGGTGACCGGACCAGCAGCAGCCTGCTTAAACTCTCATCCTGAGTTGTTTGAGGCCAGTGCCATACTTTTAGATTTCGAGCGGGTGCTGAGGTAGCGGTTTGGCCTGAATGTTGTGACTGGGGGAATGTTGTGTTTATGGGGATTGCATACTCTCCCAATTGCGAATGTGGAGAGATCCAAACAATGGACCACATTGTTTCTGTGTGTCCATTGTATCGGCTCTCTGGAGGGTTGCTTAGAAACTGGCGGATTGGGAAGCCTTGCTCTGGCTGCAAGGGTTTAATAGTATTTGATGCAAAGCCAGGGGTAAAAATTATTGTATTCAAACTTTCTTTCTAATTTGTTAGTTTTATGTTTCTTTGATTCATTCGCTTCGAGTTCCGCCATCCGCTATATTTTCGTCTCTGCTCTCGTTTTTAAATTATTTAGTAGTGTTGTTTAGTTAGTTATTGTTGTTTAGGGTTAGTTATTTAGTTTAGTTTTTAGTTCTTAGGTCTAGTTTATAGTGTTGTCTCGTCTAGTGTTTTTATACACTAAACTAAAAAGTGTAGCTGCAATGTACTAAGCTGGATACCGTACCTACAATATCAGCTTTAAGTACCATACACTTGGATTTACCCTTCACTGCATCGTGATGCATATATGAGTCAATTAGGTTATTGCATGTATATATGTATTAGGTGATGAGTTTCTCGCTATAAAATTGTATTTTATATCTATAGATACTACTCTTCAACTTTAGTTCACTTTGAAGGCGGTAGATAGCACCAGTGTTATAATAATCACGGTTTCCATCTGATGTGTCATCGTAGTGGTAAAGTCTACCAACAGCCCACTTTCAATAATTTCTTCATTATTTAATTTGATGAAAATTGGGTGTAAAAAATTCACACATAATCCCTAATATTTAATATTTTTGAAAAAAATAACAACATTATTATTTATTTCGAAATATTTTATTTGAAGGACAAAAACAAATTGAATCATATATGCACCATCATGCATTCAGATGGCACTGCTTACGAAACTGTTAGGTTATGTTTACAAACTGTTCTATGTGAGTTCTAGTTCTGTGCCCAACCCGTGTTTGCGAAAAGATTATATATTTAAAATTATAATTATTATATTATTTCAATTATTATCAGTAATAATAATAATAAGTTCAAAGTTTGGAAATTAGGTTGGTGATGTGATAGGAATAAAGGAGTAGGAATAGGAATAGAGTAGGTAGTAGGTAGTTGGTGTGGACAAAATTCTAGTAGCACAATGGCATCATCTAGTTATATTATAAAAGACATTGACAAATTGACCGATGATCAAATTTTGGAGGAATTGTTTGGAGATTCGGAGCAAACTGAGCTCACATTCACAATTCCTGCCGATAGTGACTTGGACTCGTCTGACGAAGATGAAAGTGCCCAGGGAGGTGAGAATCAAATTTTTTCAAAAATGAAGTTGAGGAGTAAAAATGTTGTTCAAGCTGAAGGTGAAGAAGATGAATCTCATGAAAATATACAGGAATTGAACCCAGAACCTCTATCACATCGAGCTGGTCCATCACATCAAGCTAATCCATCACATCGAGCTGGTCCATCATGTCAACCGGAAAATATACAGGAAGTAGACCCTCAACCTGGCCCATCACACCAAGGTGATACATTGCATCAACAACCTCGACCTACAAGGAACACACAGAGGAGGACTACCAATTGGGAGGGGAAAGAATTTGTGCCACCAGACATCCAATTCACTGGAGAAACCCTTCTCCCTGAAGAAATAATGCAGTTAGAAACTCCATACCAATTTTTCAGCTATTTCTTCAACGAGGAACTTCTAGTGAAAATCTGTGAGCAAACTCTCTTATATAGTGTTCAAAAAGACCCTGCTCATCCTTTTGAGATTCAGCCAAACTTGCTGAAAAAGTATATTGGAATTCTAATTTTCATGTCAATTGTAAAAATGAACAATGTAAGGAACTATTGGAGCAAAAACATTGGCCATCCATTAGTCATGAATGTGATGGGAGTGAATAAATTTGAAGAGATAAAAAAAAATCTACATCTAAATGACAATTCTACTGCTCTACCTGTGACTGACCCCAACCACGACAGACTTCATAAAATACGACCTGTAATAGATCATCTCAGAAAAAAGTTTGACAGTGTGCCCAAAGAGGAAAATCTTTCGGTTGATGAACAAATATGTGCAACTAAGGTGAGACATTATATGAAACAATACAACCCCATGAAGCCGCACAAATGGGGCTTCAAAGTTTTCGTGCTTAGTGGAATTTCAGGTTTCGCTTATAACTTCGAATTCTATTCTGGCCAAGAAAATGTTGTGCTTCCTGGTGAGCCAGATATTGGTGCATCTGCCAATGTTGTTGTTCGACTGGCAAGATCTGTACCAAGAAATAAACATTTCAAAATTTATTTTGATAATTGGTATACAAACCTGCCTTTGCTTGTGTATCTAGAACAAGAAGGAATCCATTCCATTGGAACAATTCGACGCAATAGATTCCCTGGTATCTCAATACCAGCAGAGAAAGATTTGAAAAAAGAACCAAGAGGAACAAGCCATGAGAGCGTAGGAAGTGTTGATAATATAAATGTTGTAGTCGTTTCTTGGAATGACAACAAAAATGTTCTCCTTGCTTCTACATTTGTTGGAGAACAGCCTCTGGGGAAATGTAAGAGGTATGTAGCTGCTAAGAAAGAGAAAATAGAAATACCGAGACCTGCAATAGTCCAGGAGTATGTGAAGTTCATGGGTGGCGTAGATCTCTTAGACAGCTTGATTGGATAGCATAAAATATCATTGAGATCAAAAAAATGGTACTTTCGTATGTTTTATCATCTGATTGACCTCACTGTGGTGAATTCATGGCTACTTATGAAGAGGGTTCATGGAAAAAAAATGACACTGGGTGAATTTCGCGAGGAGTTATCAATAACACTCTGCAGAATTGGAGAGAAGGAAACATCAAAGAGAGGAAGACCAAGTTCATCATGTTTGGAGCAGGAGCTGCAGAAAAAACGAAGAGGACTTGCAGTTGCCCCACCACCAATGGATGTCAGGCTTGATGGAATAGGTCACACTCAAACCTGGGGGACAAGATTGAGATGCAAGTACCCAGGTTGCAGCGGTTATTCATCGATTGTGTGTGATAAGT
This sequence comes from Nilaparvata lugens, assembly GCF_014356525.2. Lineage (NCBI taxonomy): Eukaryota > Metazoa > Arthropoda > Insecta > Hemiptera > Delphacidae > Nilaparvata > Nilaparvata lugens. The sequence continues at coordinate 62,540,363 of NC_052510.1, forward strand.
GTCAATTGAATTTATGCTTCAACCAAACGAGGAACTGTTTCAAAGAATTTCATGCCAATTGATGGAAAAAATTGATGATGTAAATAGATGCCAAATTCAATAAAAAATAATATCTGAATATATTCAGGACATAATATTAGGAAAATATAAAAATTAGGAAAATAATTTCGGAAATATTAGGCTAGGTATTTTATAGGTGTATTTAGTGTTGTTGGCTATAAAAAGTTTATAGAGAGTGAGAATTCAGAGACAAAATTACTCAGTGACCATTGTTGATGTAAATAGATGCCAAATTCAATAAAAAATAATATCTGAATATATTCAGGACATAATATTAGGTAAATATAAAAATTAGGAAAATAATTTCGGAAATATTAGGCTAGGTATTTTATAGGTGTATTTAGTGTTGTTGGCTATAAAAAGTTTATAGAGAGTGAGAATTCAGAGACAAAATTACTCAGTGACCATTGTTTTGTGACCAACAAACCAGAATTTCCATGTGAGTAATCTATCTATTATATTATATATTCTGAAAAAATCTATATAATCAAATTCTTGTGTGTTTATTCCATTCATATACTTTTATAATAGCATATCTTATGATTTTTTATGAAACTACAACTACTTCTAAGTTATATCATAGAATAGACTGCATGCTGTAGATGAAATTTAGGTAGGCTATGTCAATGCATGATGATGCATATATGAGTCATACCCTTTTCTACTACCCCCTGAGTGCTGAAACCGTTTAGGAATTTTTTCAGTATTTTTCCCACTATCAGAGAGTCCTAATTGACAAAATAAAATTTTTCCAAACGATTTGGAAAAATCATGCATTGAAGGGAGATTCAGCAGAATTCAGCTTAGAGTTATAAGGCTTGGTCGAGTCGGAGCAGCGGTGGCGGACGGTCGTGTTTCAAGGAGCTCAGATAAGATGAACTGTTTCTTGTTTATGCCTTTAGAAATGTTTGTTCATCGTAGATCTTGCCCATAACCTAATAACTTACTTTATTCTTTCAATTAATAAGTAATAATCTTTCTAATAATAACTCATCATTAATAGCAGCAGTAATAAAATCTGTATTGCATCTCTCAAAGTATTTAGTACTTGTCTCTCTACTTGAACTTATTAGTTGCAAATTCATTCATCAGTAACCATAATCAACCAACTTAGCTGTATTGAACTGTATTGAATCGTAAACTATCTCTTTAAAAATTGTAGGTTTGAATTACTCTCACTCATAATATTAATATATTTTTTATCAATCCAGGAAACTGAATAAACTAAATTTTTTAAATATCTGATCATCACCAATAAAATATATTTCACTTATAAATTCATTACCGTATAAAGGCTATTAAACCGTAAATAAGATTGTAGGCTTGAATTACCCTTACTCTTAAATTATTATTATAAGGTGGTGTCTTTTTATTATTTTTCTTGATAATTACTCTTATTTTTATTATAACGTAACTGATTGGCAACAATTATTTTCACTGATCTTTTTAAATTCATTTCAATTTACAGGCCGAAATAGATTCACTTTTCGTAGGCTGCTCTGTAAGGAAATTGTAATGCATTGCATCTTGCGGCAATCGCTCGTGGCCCGGTGGGTGGACGGGGCACGACCGATCTATGGTGTTATGGTGTTTTGTTATTTTTATGTCTGTTCTTTTCTATAGCTATTTCAGAGTATAAGTTATTTGTAGTTGCCTGATTATTTTTCGAGACTAAGACTTTCAGTATCCTATTAGGGATTGAGAAATCTTGTTCATCTATTATAATTAAGCAATAGACTATAATTTTTCAATATTATTTAATTTAATACTATATAATATACCAATATCTCCTCTATTTTTGCAACTCTTTTTTCTATGCAATCCTAATTTTTCAATAAAACAAACTATTATACTCTAGTGTCGAAGTTACTTGCACAAATTGTCACTCAACTACCTGATAACGGTCTATCATATCTCTGACGGCCTGTCCGTTGATAGTGAAAGTTTCTTGCCCAACAGTTTTTCTCCCAACAATATTCTAGCCGACTCTTCTCTGACATTTTACGAGCTCCTTATCAGTGCTTTGATACAAATTACCTAGTGGAATATTTAACGCTCTACTATAACATTAATCTTACTGAATTAATTTTTCATGACGAGCTGTAAGAACTGATATAGGCTTATAGGATGTAATATTAGTATATTAGTATTAAAAATATAAATATGTGTTAGCTTGCTTGCATGATAATCTGTTGGCTAATTTAAGTCTTTTTTTTTTTTTGTTTTGCTGTTTACTTGCTTTATTCATCAAAATATCGTGGGTATTACTAAGTCAAAAATTTGTGTTTTTCAGTTCTAGTGGAGTTTGAACATGAAAATGATTGTTCTATCGACTAGTAATACACACTAAGTCATAAACCACAAACAAAAGGATTTTTGCCAAGAGTTAAGTCAAATGTTCCTGTTCTCCTACATGTAAAATACATTAAGGGACTTAATATGTTCCACTTGTAGCCTATTCATACCAATCTCAATCTCACAGACATGTAAAACCCACTAAGTGACTTAATGGCTTCTACCAGTTCACTGACTCATTCACTCTAGACAATGTGCTGACTTATAACACTGTCACTGCAGAGACTTTGTGCATCTTTTTTTGTTAAATTGATAGGAATGATTATTATTTAATAATGTCTGGAAGAGCAAGAAGGATGGTTGAATTGTGTCAACTGAAGGACATTGATCCTATTCCTGATGATTTTCTACTGTCATTACCTAAAGCAAGTACTGGTAAGTAAATTTCAGTTTCTTTTTCTAACCTCAAAATTTATTTTAGTCAAGGTACCGGTATATCAATATACGAGTATTGGCAAATTAATTACAATACGGCATTCAAGAAAATATTATATTTTTGAATTTGAAATAACTGTTATTAATATAGGCCTAACCTAGTAAATCATGAAACTAGGAATCAATTAATATTATTGGACATTTGATTTTTGTTAGGTTAGACTTATTATCTACTTTTTGCGCTACTTTTACTTTTTGAGTTCTTTTTGAGCCAATACATCTATAGAGTTTCATTGCATTTATGGAATCATAGGAAAATCATCTAATAATGATATAGTGTTGCCAGCCACCCAATAATGATTGGCAAAACCTTTAGATGAAACAATATTAAAAAGAATCTAATACATTTTTCTGATCTTGAAAGTTCATCGGTTGGTGTTGTGAATATGATTAAAACAGAATAGCTTTGTATTTTTGTGTATTTTGATGCTTGCTTGCAGTTATTAATTCAGTGAAGCCTACAGTACCGGTAGCCTACTGATATTCATTCCATGTTTTCAGTTGAATCACCAGAAGCAGTGGAACCACCAGGACAGTTGGAAGATTTATTGCCAGTTCGTGAAATGCATTCAGGTTAGTATTAAGATATTCATAGTAAGTTCACAATCTATAATAGAAAAAGTAAATTGAATATCATAATTTATTACTGTACTAAATCTCTGACATAAAATCATAATAGTGTAGTTTAGTGGCAAAGAACCCACACAGCATAATATGTTTGGATGCACGCAGGTTTATTGCCAGCACTGGCATCATTTTCTGGACAATTATTGTATTCATAAATTATTTTGTGTTAAAAAATATTTGTAATTTCATGGCCTATTCTTTTAATTCAAAAGCATTAGAGATTTAGAAAACTATTTATCTCAATTTTTATCAAGATTTTTGAGAGAGGTTAAAAGATTTTTAATGGAATGTGAGAACATAGATACATAGAATATAGATACATTTTTCAGAGTTCTCAGTAGCATGGTAAATTTGTATATAATTATATTGTACTTCTTTGAACATTTATTGAACTTCTCATTATATATACTTCAAAGCTAAAATTGTTAAATCATCGATCTGATTATTTAAATTTTTTCCTTGTCATTGTATTAATAGTTTTATTTTGTATTCTAAGATTGTTATATTTTCTTTCCCTGCCAATAAAAACAATAAAAAAAACAATTAATTTTCTGTTTTCAGAGCATCTGGAAGAACAATAGGTAGAAGGAACATCACCAGTTCGTAAAATGGAACCAGAACTGCAGGAGTGGGCTGAAGGAACATTGTTCGAGGAAATAGATGATACAGACAATGATGAAACTTACCATACTGAGGAGGACAGCGATACCAGTGATGAAGAATATTCTATCAGGCGTGTAACTAAAATTAGAAAACTATCCCAAGGTAAGAGTAACATTCTATCAGGTAGAACAGAAGCTGGACCAAGCAATGATTTTGAGGGACAGTTATCACCAGTGAGTTCAAATTTGATTGTTTCGGAATCTAAAGAGACCACAGAGCATGAAAGAGAGAAAAATGAGTCACTGACTGCCATGGGCAGTTCAGATTCAGAAGCTACACCAGTAAAGAGTCCCACCAAACGATGGAGAAAGAGTAGACCAGAGAAATGGAAAAGAAATATTGAGAAGAGTAAATGTATTAAAGGGCTACCTTACAAGAGTATTAAAGGTATAGAACAGAAAAGCAAAATTCCAAAACCAGTAGATTGTTCAAAATGTAAGTATGAGTGTACTGTACACTTCACTGAGGTAGATAGAAGCAATATTTGCAGAGCTTATTGGAATCTGCAATCTTATGACAGACAAAAAGAGTTCATACTATGTAATGTGAAAAGTAGTGTACCTAAATCTCGTCGACCTCGTAAAGAGGATGCTAAGCTCCGTGCCAATACCAAGACATATTACCTGCAGAAGAATAATGAATCAGTTAGGTTTGTCAGAAATTCTTCTGTAGCACTTTATGTATATCAAATATACCAATATTAACAGCTTTCGCTGGCAAAAACAATTATGGAAATTTTATAGCATCTGACGGAAGGGGTCATAAAGAGCCTCCTAATAAGACTTCAACAGAAGATATTGAGCAGGTCAAGAAACACATACAAAGCTTTCCGTGTGTGGAAAGTCATTACACAAGAAAATCAACCAAAAGAAAATATTTGGATAAGAATTTAAACATCACAAAAATGTACAATTTATACAAAAGCTTTTGTGTGCAAGAAGAACTGACACCTGTCAGCTTAATTACGTACAGACGCATATTTGGTAAGCATTTTAATTTATCTTTCTTTGTCCCAAAAAAAGATCAATGCTTGACATGTTCAACATATGAAAATTCAAATGACGAGGAAAAAGTCATGCTGGAAAACAGTTATAGAGAGCATCTTTCAAGAAAATCTGAATCAATGATATCCAAACAGAAAGATAAAGAGAGAGCAGACTCAAATAGATATTATATGAGTGTTTCATTTGACATGCAGTCTGTACTGCAAATTCCTACATCAGACGTGAGCATCATGTATTACATGAGAAAATTGAATATGTACAACCTTACAATTTATGAGTCACCAAAGCCAAACCAAGCATTTTGTTATTTATGGACAGAAGTGAACGGAAAAAGGGGGAGTTGTGAAGTTGGCTCTTGCCTTTATAATTACATAAAAAACCTATCCCCTGAGATCAAAGAGATATCACTGATACCCTGATACTCTAATACCTGTGGGGGTCAGAATAGGAACCTACAAATTTGTGCATTAATGCTTTTTCTTATCAATAATACGAACCTAAGTGTAATTGAACACAAATTCATGGAGAGTGGTCATTCCTATATGGAGGTGGACTCAATGCACAGTGCGATTGAGAGGGAGAAGAAGCACATAGATGTTTTCAGTGTCCACGAATGGATCAATGTTATGAAACAAGCACGGTCATCAAAAACTACTAAACCTCCTTACCAAGTAAAAGAGCTACGCTATAATGACTTTTTTGATCTGAAAAAATTGTCAAACAAATTAATTAAGAATAAATCTGTTGATACCGAAGGTAACAAGGTGAATTGGCTGAAAATCAAGTGTTTCCGTTATGAAGAGAGCAGCCCCAACTTCATATTCTACAGATATGATTACAGTGGTTTGTATAAGTGTTTGGATGTTGCAACCACTAGAAGAAGTATAAGAAAGAAGAGTGATGAGCCATGTAATAGCACTCTACTGCCACTGTACCAAACACCACTTCCCATACCGCTGCAAAAGAAGAAAGATCTTCTGACATTATGCAGCAAAAGAATCATACCAGAGGAACTACATACATGGTATGAAAATTTGCCATCCCACGACAGTATTCCACTTACAACTGCAGAGCCAGCTATTTCTGACTCAGAAGTTGAAAATGAATGAATTTTCTACTTATCTTTGATTATTACTGTATTTTCACTTCAATGCTTCTCATTTTTTCCATGTTGTACTTTTTTGTATTTGTTTTATAATAATTATTTTTCAATTATTAATCTTTCAAATAATAATTATTGTAACAATTATGTAGTGTTGAAGTGCTACCGGTAGTATTATTATTTGGCACTTATTATTATTGTTAATTGAAATCTTTGCACAAACGTAGAATGATATTCATTCAATAATCTTTTCAAAATAATATTTTTAACACATAGACTTGCTTTATTTTTAGTAAAAACACATTTTTTATAATATTATGATGTAGCCTGCTTCGAGGATGAGCAATTTCAAAAGATTCATTGAAAAACAGATTCACTTAATTGTATCACTTAATTGTATATTGTTTGCCAATGATTGTGACTAAACTCTTGAGTTAATGATTGTCAATTTTTATGAATTATTATGAGTGTTTTTTATCTAGAGTGATAATGTAGTAAATACAAATTTGTATAACTGAATAAAATTTTCTCACATGGGAAAATTGAATAATTGAACCTTAGCTCTCAACAGATAATTTGCGTGATATGCAACATGTAAAACACATTAAGTCAGAACGCTTGAGATAAAAATTGTATTTTCATGAAAAATTATATGCATTTTGGGAGTTATGAACTGTGGAATACTAAGAAAAGATAAAATCTATCTACTAAAGAAAGATCAAATTGTATTTTTTGGACAAGTTCTATTTCAATTGCATTGTTATTTGGTTACTAGAACATATGGAAAACTTTAAATACGTTTTGTGAAAAATGATATTTTTCGACTTAGTGTGTTTTAGCAGTATACCCACGATTTGACTGATTCAGAACAAAATAGTCTGACTGCAGACTTTAGTGTAATGGATGGTTTTATGTCGTGGTAACCCTTGTCGGTTGCGGCCTTGTCGGCAGGGCGGTAACGGCAGGTGTCATCCTACAACAAACACATCACAATAAATAAGTCAAACCAACGTAATCAGTGAAACTTTAATACATCTCTCGATCTCTGATTGGTACATTGTTAAGCCAGTTAGGCTACACACACATAGATTTTTGAAGGTTCGATATATTTCTGTCCTCTAATAGATTAAACGGAGCTTGACAAACATCATCTGTTTAATCTGAGAGAATTTACAAGGTCAGTGAAAACTCATACGTCCAAAAATCAATGTGTGTGTAACTGGCTGTAAGGCCAGCGCACACAGCAACAGTCGGACATATGCAGACAAACGGAGGAAAACCCTTTCCCCAGGTTATCAGATATAGCAACACACACATACGTCCGTCTGGGTTTGTCTTTCGACGTTTTTGAATAGCTACAAGCATCCAAGGGCAATGAATTCTAATAATAATTATAGTACCATAGAGGGAGAAGTTAGTTTTTGTGATAAGAGTGAATACCCAAAAATGACACTTTTAAACCACAGGGGGTATGGGAGGGGAGGGACTTTTGATATGTATCCCCTGTAACTACCCCAAACAGATCTGTGGGGTCAAAAATTATCTTCCAACCTTTAACCTCAAAGATCTTTCGTTGACTGAGCTATAACCATTTCATTATAATTTGTTTTCTCTTTTCTTCATAGTCTGCAACCACCGAAATCGATACGACATTTAAGAGAAAACGTTATGTCTGATCAGTTTCTCGAGAATAATTATCAATAATTTATTTACTTATTGATGTACAATTATGACACTTACCTGAAAAGGCAGAATTTATTTGATATCTTCTTTAGCCGTTTTCAGACTTACCGATTTCTCACCGACACGAAAGGACATAAAACTCTCCGATTGGATGACGGTCCTCATATGTCAACTCTATCAGCCAATCGGAAAGCGTCCTGTCCTGTCTTGTCGTGTCTGTGAGAAATCGGTAAGTGTGAAAAGGTCATTGAATACAGCCCTAAAGTGTTGTAATCAAAGTGAGGTCCACGTTATAATGACAGTGTTTAATTAACATTGTAGTTGCTATCATTTGACAAAGCAGATAGCACTACCATTTTCTAGCTCCGCAATGTTACCAGACCGATTTTAAACAATGTAGAAATATAATTAACAAAATATTTAATTTCAATTATAAAAATGTATTATTCGCTGTAGTCATTCTCCTCTGTCATTATAAGGTGGACTTCACTACAGAAAAGCTTGCTCCACTCAAGAAGACTTAGGGCCGCTTTCCGAGCTCGGGATTTAGCTAAGCTCTTGACTTTAAACAGCTGGAGTCAGAAAATTGGCTTTCCGAAACGGGGCGTAGTCAAAGTCCATGTTTGAATTAAATTTCGAAAAACTAGAAAATTGAACACAAAAGAAAATACAGAGAAAATAGTGTAAGGCTTCAGCTATTTTGAATTATTTAGTAATGTTTCATGTCGTCAAGGAGAAACGTTTCCAATTATAGAAATGAGAAAATAAAAACTGCGACTACAACCCGTTTCGGAAAGCCAATTTTCTGACTACAGCTGTTTAAAGTCTAGAACTTAGCTAAATCCCGAGCTCGGAAACCGGCCCTAACTGTCTACTGACATGAATTTAACCCTAAAATGTTACAGGGTCTGTATAATAAGTAACCGGACTGACCTCAGGAAATTTTTTATGGGCAAAATATGTATAAGTTTTCATTAGATATCTTCAAAGTAGTCCCTATTGGAGTCGATAACACGCTTATACCGGATTTTCAAATCCCTGAACGCTCCCTGGAAGTCGGCAACCTCTATGCTGTATAGAGCCCTCGTCGTAGCATGTTGAACGTTTTCCAGAGTCCCGAACCGCGTCCCCTTAAGTTGTCTCTTGATCTTGGGGAACAAAACGATGTCCGGTGGTGCCATATCCGGGCTGTAAGGAGGATGTGGCAGCGTTACCGTCGACTGTTTGGCCTACTGCTCAGTGACGAGCACGCAGGTGTGCGACGGAGCATTGTCGTGATGGAGGATCCACGAATCGGCAATCCCCGGACGGACTCGATGAACCCGAGTGGTTAGTCGACGGAGCACCTCTCTGTAGTACTGGACGTTTACAGTTTGGCCGGGTGGCACAAAAAAACCAGTATTACAGAGAGAGGGGATTGAAGATACTTTGAAGATATCTAATTTTGTCCTGGTAGAAGTACTCACTTTCCTGTTATAAATGTGGTTAATGGGATAATTGACAATTTGGAGAAAGGTAATTCTGTAAGCTTCAGATCATATGATTTTTCTAAGGCCTTCGATACAGTGCAGCATCATATTTTAGGGAAAAAACTCCATTATTATGGTTTTGCTCCTAGTGCTGTTAAGCTGATAATATCATACTTGAGCGGTAGAAAACAGTTTGTTTGTAAGAATGGAAACTTGTCGAATGGTAGATGGGTTAAACAAGGAGTACCTCAAGGTTCCATTCTTAGTCCAATTTTATTCAATGTTTACATTAATGATCTACCATGTAATATTGATAGCATCCATATTGATGGCTACCTTTTTGCTGATGACTTGGGTTAAAAATTAATTGTCAGTCCAAAATTGAGCTGGAAAGAGAGACGAACTCAAGTAATTTAATTATAAATGACTGGTGTGCAGCAAACAATCTATCACTTAATAAGAGTAAAACCGCTGATATTAGTTTTAGATTCACTAGGGAGTTAAGGGAGCATTCCCTTAAATTCTTGGGTATCTATTTGGATGAGAACTTGTCTTGGGATGCGCATTTAGATTACTCATCTGGTAGATTAGCAAAAGGCTCCTACATGATTCGTAGACTTAGTGTGACAGTGAGTACATCCATCCTGCTTAATGTATATTTTGCTCATTTTCAAAGTCTCCTCACTTATGGTGTTATTTTTTGGGGGATTAGTGTGAAAGCGAAATCTATTTTTATTCTACAAAAAAAGGTTATGAGGATAATCAGCAATGTTCCATTTAATACACACTGTAAACCTCTCTTTATAAATTTAAAAATTTTGTCACTACCCTCATTGTATGTTTTATATGTTGTTTGTTATGTGCATAGTAATTTGGAAAAGTATAATATAAACAGTAATTTTCACAATTTTAACACAAGAAATAAACACAAACTTAGAATTGAGCAGTACACTCACACAAAATCTCAAAAAAATTTTCACTTTATGTCTGTAAAATTATATAACTCTACTCCAGATAATTTCAAATTGCTGCCTCCGAATAAATTTAAGAGCGTGATAAAAGAAATATTGATAAAGAAATGTTTGTTTTCTGTTGATGAATATTTCGAAATAGATTGGAGTCAATGAATTTCAATGAAAAAGTTTTCATAATTCAATGAGGTACCTGCTTGAGATTGTTATCACTATTGACAAATCTGATGTTCTTGAATGTTATCTTATATTCTAAGATTGTTTTGACTAGCTAGGCTATTAGGAATTTGAGATCTTTATTTCTTTTGTATAATTCTGGACTTTTGTATAACTGACTTTCTTTTAACTCATATGACGTTTGTTTTTAACATTATTGTAATGTTTTGCAACAATAAAGAATGATTTGATTTTAATGAAAAATTGTACATATTTTGCCCATAAAAAATTTCCTGAGGTCAGTCCGGTTACTTATTATACAGACCCTGTATATTTATCGTTATCGATTGGATTTCAATAATAAATGAGTAAATGACATCTTCATTGAAGATTGAATACAGTCCTAAAATGTTTTAACCAATTAAATAATAAATGACTGAATGTAGGTACTCACAGCAGCCTCATACGGGTAGGTGTCCTCCTTGTCAATACCCTTGTTGTCCCTGATGTATGTGAAGGCCTGGTCCACGAGACCGCCGTGGCATCCTTTGTTGCCATATTTGCTCGAACAGTCGATCAGTTGTTGCTCACTCAGTGACACAAGTCGGCCAGTTTTGCGGAAATGTGCTCCTTCCAGGGCTCCCGTCTGCAACAAACAATAAATAATTGAATTTTCCAATCGAAGACTAAATAAACAAAACATTAACAGTATAAAAAACAGATGCTCCTTCCAAGGATAAGTGGGGTTAAATAGAAGAGTGTGCTCTTATCGCCTCAACTTCGCCATCAACACTTGGTGCCGATTGCACAAAAGCCGGTTAAATTTCAACCGTGATTAATATCTCAGTAATTTCCATCTGTAGACTGGCTGGCCGCTGTGGCCTAG
>NC_052510.1:62551873-62579506 GCF_014356525.2 Nilaparvata lugens
TTTAAAAAAAAAAAAAAAAAAAAAAAAAAAAAAAAAAAAAAAAAAAAAAAAAAAAAAAAAAAAAAAAAAAAAAAAAAAAAAAAAAAAAAAAAAAAAAAAAAAAAAAAAAAAAAAAAAAAAAAAAAAAAAAAAAAAAAAAAAAAAAAAAAAAAAAAAAAAAAAAAAAAAAAAAAAAAAAAAAAAAAAAAAAAAAAAAAAAAAAAAAAAAAAAAAAAAAAAAAAAAAAAAAAAAAAAAAAAAAAAAAAAAAAAAAAAAAAAAAAAAAAAAAAAAAAAAAAAAAAAAAAAAAAAAAAAAAAAAAAAAAAAAAAAAAAAAAAAAAAAAAAAAAAAAAAAAAAAAAAAAAAAAAAAAAAAAAAAAAAAAAAAAAAAAAAAAAAAAAAAAAAAAAAAAAAAAAAAAAAAAAAAAAAAAAAAAAAAAAAAAAAAAAAAAAAAAAAAAAAAAAAAAAAAAAAAAAAAAAAAAAAAAAAAAAAAAAAAAAAAAAAAAAAAAAAAAAAAAAAAAAAAAAAAAAAAAAAAAAAAAAAAAAAAAAAAAAAAAAAAAAAAAAAAAAAAAAAAAAAAAAAAAAAAAAAAAAAAAAAAAAAAAAAAAAAAAAAAAAAAAAAAAAAAAAAAAAAAAAAAAAAAAAAAAAAAAAAAAAAAAAAAAAAAAAAAAAAAAAAAAAAAAAAAAAAAAAAAAAAAAAAAAAAAAAAAAAAAAAAAAAAAAAAAAAAAAAAAAAAAAAAAAAAAAAAAAAAAAAAAAAAAAAAAAAAAAAAAAAAAAAAAAAAAAAAAAAAAAAAAAAAAAAAAAAAAAAAAAAAAAAAAAAAAAAAAAAAAAAAAAAAAAAAAAAAAAAAAAAAAAAAAAAAAAAAAAAAAAAAAAAAAAGGTACAATCAAACTTACAAATGGGAAAATGAGATAGAAACAGTTGTCAGTCAATGTAGGATGTATAAAAACAACCAAATAAAAAAGTATGATGCAGAAGAAATTATAATGTGAAGAAAACTTTGAGATCAATCAGAATTCTCACTTCGTAATCATTACATATAAATTTGAGGTTATGAAAACTCAACTAGTTTAATTTTTGATTCTTGTTAATAATGATCAAATCTACCTCAAATATATCTTATTCGCTCAGAAAATATACAGAATTTTTTCATGATTTAATAACTCATTTTCATGATTAAGATAAAAAATGTTGGTACTTCATTAAGTTTCTTCAAGCCAACAATCGATTTTGCAACAGTGCGGAGGTAAAAATTGATAGAGCTATCTGCTTTGTAACAATGGCATACAAGAGTAGCAAACCAATGTTAATCAGGTGATGTCTTAATAACCTGAATCTCGCTGTACTTAATTGATGCTTAGATATTATATTGGTGAACCTCTGTGTTTACAACATTTTGTTGTGCAATTTGTAATTTGATTTCTGCAAATTTTAACTTTGGTTTTGCATTCTGTTGTTGCAGGAGTGTACTACGAGCCCGAATGTAACCCCTGGTCTCTGAACCATGCAGTTCTGGCCGTTGGGTATGGAACCACCAAGGACGGTCAGGACTACTGGCTGGTGAAGAACTCATGGGGCAACCAGTGGGGCGAGGAGGGCTACATCAAGATGGCGCGCAACCGTGACAACAACTGCGGTATCGCTTCGTGGGCCAGCTACCCTGTTGTCTAGAGAAATCGGACAAACATCATTTCCGTCAATTAAGCAATCGTACCAGCTACCCCGTTGTCAAGAATCGGTCAAAGGTGAATAACGTCAGTTGTCAGTTGAGCAATCGTACTTGTAGAGATGGATTGACTTCCTAACCACATATGGATCGTAGTCTAACCACAAATCGGTCAACATGAATTCCGTCATTTATCAGTCGAGCAATCGTAAAAGTCATTATAATATTGTAGAAATGGATCGGCTTCCTCGTTGTCCAACCACAAATCGGTCAAACATGATTTCTGTCATTTATCAGTCGAGCAATCGTAAAAGTCATATTTGTAGAGATGGATCGGCTTCCTCGTTGTCTAATCACAAATCGGTCAAACATGAATTTCGTCACTTATCAATCGAGCAAATCACATCAGATACAGTTGTAGAGATTGATTCCGTTTATGAAATGGTCGAGCAAATAACTTGAACAAATCAGTGAAATCTGTTTGCCATCAAATTACAAATCAGAACATGAATATGAATAAGTGTTATGCCGGCGGATTAGATGAAGATTAAATTTGTTTTAGAATGATTGGACGGTATTCAAATGAATAGATTAGTTTAAATCTAGATTAATAGTATTGTAGATCTTAATTGGTTATGGAAATCGTCATTGGATTGAATAAGTTAGATGAATAAAGTTTGAGATGGATCTCAATAATAATATCGAGTGGCCTGGCTGGCTCAGGTCTGGTGTCAGAGTTTCAGGTCGCAACTGATCAATTTCAGGGCCTCTGTCATCATGTATCTCAATGAATCAGGCGAAGAAGATGTAGCGTAAATTGAATGAAGATGAATTAATTGTGGAAATATTCAATCAATGAACCAGTTAGCTTAAAGTTATAAAACAAATTCAGGCGAATGATTAATCGATTTTTGGTAGAAATATATTTATCAAAGCAAAATATTTCCAAACATCTTGGACGATTTTGTAACCGGGGTGTAATTCTTCAATCAAATAAATAATTCCAGAATCAAATTCAGCTCAACGATTTCTCGATATGAAATTCATCGTCAACTCATTGCTCATATTTTTAATCAAAAGACACTCTCTATTTTTTGTGTGATAAGTATAGTATTAATATTGATGACAGTGCAGTTTTTTCTAACTTTAGTTAGCAATTTTAGTTCTATTTTAGTGCTGTTAATTGTGTAAGCATTGGTGTAATGTTAGAACTGTACATATTTATGTTTTGTATTTTTGTAAGTATTAATTTGAGAATATAAGTTTAAACGGATTGCTTTTAGTGTTCTTTAGTTGTTGTACCTTTCCTGGTGGCATTAAATTATTGGGCCCTGTTGTACAAAAGCCGGTTAAATTTTTATCATGATTAATTTCACGATGACCAGAGAATGCTGTTTTGAAAAAAGGCCGGTTAAACTTTAATCATGATTACTTTCACAACAATTATTATTAAACGAAAATCCCAATTGAATGCTGCAAATCACACTAAAGACTTCTGCTACTGCAAATATTGACAACAGGTTAAACAGCTAGATGGAAATAATTATTCATTAATTAGCATTTGAACAAATGCAACTTCCAGTTTATTTCCATCTGTAGACTTTCACAATAACCAATCAGAGAAGCCTTATTTCGAAATAGCCTTCTTTGAGCTGTTCTCGTGAAATTAATCACGATTAAAATTTAATCGGCTTTTGTGCAACGGGCACTTAGTTTGGTATTAGTGTACTAACTGGTATTAGTATGGAATTAGTGTTATTATTAGAGGTGGACTTGAGAACTTTTATGATGAACTGCAATTTATGGATCTTAATAGACAATGGAATTTTACAAGAATTCCATTTTCTTTACTTACCGAAAAAATAAGGGCCATGCCATATGAAGCGTTCTTTCAGAAGAGTCGGCAGGGCATGACGCTCTCCTATTGGCTTGTTATCAGCTGATTCCCGAATACGAAACCAATCAGCCAATCGGAGAGCTTCCTGCCCTGCCGACTCGTCTGAAAACGCTTGAAAAATGCTTCGTGTGGCTTGGCCCTTGAATGCCTTGTCTATGAAAATTGTTTATACAATATTTGGAGTAAATCTCACTTGAAATGGAAACACCTGACTGATTCAAACTTCGCGGAGAAGCTGTTGAATAAAACATTAAAAATTATATCTCACAATGTAGAATCAAATAATGGCATTCAGTTAGAGCAACAGGCAGATATTTGGCACAGGTCCAGTTAGAAATTTTCTTGCTCTGGCGAAAGAGCTTGAAAATTGAATTATAATGAGCTCCATGTTATAATGGCAGTATTTGATTAGCATTGGTGTTGCTATCCTTGTCTATCATTCCACAAAACAGATAGCGATATCATTTTCTAGCTTTGCAACGTTGCCAAGCCGTTTTCAACAATGTGGAAAAAAAATTAATTAAGATATTCAATCTCAATTATTGATTGTTTTGGACTGAAAATTGTGTGAAGAGGACAAGGAATAATGACAGAAAATTGTGAATAAGGACAGAAAACTGTGTGAAGTGAACAACTACAAGACTCAACCTATTTTGGATTATGTGTAACCTTATCTAAATTAGGGAGAGGAATAGCACAAGGTTACCTTATTTTTTTCTCTTCCTATCATTTTGATGATGTGCTTATTGTATCAATCAATAAAGAATATCAAATAGATAATTCCTTACTGGAAAATCAATAATTATTTTCAGCGGTAGAGTATATTCATACTAGGTACTATATCAGTTGCTATCCATCTTCTAACCTTTAATTGCTTTTTAAGTTGAAATTTGAATAAATATTTTAAGTCTTGGGCCCGGTTGTACAAAAGCCGGTTAAATTTTAACCATGATCAATTCTACGAGAACCAATCAGAGGACGTTTTTGAAAAGACGGCTTCCATGATTGGTTCTCTTTGAATTAATCACAGTTAAAATTTAACCGGCTTTTGTGCAACCGGCTGTTAATTACAAAAAATGACTGGTATCCTCATTTTATCTTATTGACATTTAGCATAGCCACCTCTAATACCCTGTATTAGAGGTGGCTATGCATTTAGTTGTGTCTAAAATAAAAAATATAGGTACTAGTAATAATTATTTGTAATTGAACTTTCAAGTAGCCCTCCCTATGGAGAAAGATGGGAGAACAGTGTTGACTATTCTCTGCCTTCTGTAGAGGATAGCTGATACCTGTATATCTGATGTAATATTAACGGTTCATTCTCGTTTAAAAATAATTAAATTTTATTCAAAGATTGAAGATTTTATTAGAAATTGCAGTTCAAACAACAGCTAGAATTTTATTAGGTACTGTCATAGAGAAACAATAGCTTAAGTAGATATCCCATGGTATAGGGCGTTTATGTCGCAACTTTTACTGTTATCAATGTTTATTTTTCCGTCCTTATAGATTCTATTAGATTGAACATAACTTATCATACACGTGATGTGCATTTATGTGCTTGTCAAGCTCCGTTTAATCTAATAGAATTTATAAGGAAGGAAAAATAAACATTCTTTTAATAACTTTGGTGTAAACGCAGCTTTAATCAGCAGTTAGATGTTATGAATTCGAATGATTAATTCGATTAAAAACTAGTACAAAAAAGCAATAATCAATGTGTCATTGTGTCCCATTAAAGATAATCAATTGTTGATTAATTAATTATCAACCGATTATTATTTGTTCATTCTATTGTGAGATTCGCTTCAAACTGTTAGGCATGGTTGCACAAAAGCCGGTTAAATTTTAACCGCGATTAATTCCACGAGAACCAATTAGAGAAGGCGTTTTTGAAAAGACGGCTTCTCTGATTGGTTCTCGTGGAGTTAATCACGGCTACATTTCCGCCTTCTCGTTTTTGTTGCTAGCGTCTTTAGTTTTTCCTGTCTATCTATTCATGGAGGTCGGCGAGTGTGCTTCCTGCCTCGTCTAAACCTTTCATCTGAATTCATCGGACTTACAAACCTTTTTAAAGTGTGGATTATTCTCAAATTAATTCGTTTGTTCCATTCTTCAGTGTGATTCAATTATTCATCGAGTTCTTCACTCAATTACACTGTTAAATTGGATAAACTTTGTCTAAAATTGCAACCTCGTGTAAGCTTCAGTTGCCATTTTTCTACAATTGGCTTCACCTCGTGAACCTCAAACTTCAAGTGCATCATCTCTACTGTTTGAAATCAATCCAAAATTCCACAATTTGAAGATCGGATTACTCATTTGGAATTCTACTTGCTCCAGCCTACTTTTCCATTGGGGGCGCCTGCGTGTAATGGACGTTTCCATGCTTGTCATCGCATGGCCTAATCACTTCATCGCTTGCTGATGTCCTGTTCCTGTTGGTATTGCGGAGTCGTTGCCTGTCTGCCTGGCCGCATCTCCTCTTCAAAATTTTATTCAGGTTATGTAAATCGTTCTTTCAATTTTCATTTACGTATGCATCATATTGTTTTTTAATGTCTATCTTGACATTCAACTCACTGAGGCCACTGACGCCTAATTATTATTTTATTAATGTCTATCTTGACATTCAACTCACTGAGGCCACTGACGCCTAATTATTATTTTATTATGTCTATCTTGACATTCAACTCATTGAGGCCACTGACGCCTATTATTATTTTATTAATGTCTATCTTGACATTCAACTCACTGAGGCCACTGATGCCTACTTATTATTTTTTTAATGTCTATCTTGACATTCTTTCACTGAGGCTACCGACGCCTACCTATTGTTTATTAATGTCTACTTGACATTCATTTCACTGAGGCCATCGACGCCTATTTGTTTATTGGATTTGACAGCTACCCTTTGCTTTACAAGTGATTCACTGAGGCCACTGACGCCTACTTATTATTTTATTAATGTCTATCTTGACATTTTTTCACTGAGGCTACCGACGCCTACCTATTGTTTAGTTAATGTCTAGCTTGACATTCATTTCACTGAGGCCATCGACGCCTATTATTTATTGATTGACAGCTACCCTTGGTTTTACAAGTGATTCATTGAAGGCCACTGTCGCCTATTACTCGTTCAATTGATGTCTGTCTTGACATTCAATTCATTGAAGGCCCATGTCGCCTATATTCAACCCGGACTGTCCTCATTTGTATTTATTAGCTACCTTAGCTCTTAAGTGATATTTTTAAGGCCAGTAACGCCTATTAATTGTTAGGTCGAAATCTATTTTGACATTCAAATCACTGAAGGCCTATGCCGCTATATTTTTTATGTATGTTATTTGCTGAGCATTTTTTTAGCCTATTGTCATTTTTTAATCATTATTATTGTAACTTAGTAATAACTTCATTATTGCACTCAATTTATATCATTTCAGGTATCATTATTAATACCTTTGCATTTATTGCAATATCATTAATACCTTTGCAGTATTGTCAGACCTCAATGGTCATTAATGTCGTTGACCTAATTTCATTAAATTTTGTAGTTCTTACATTATTTCACATGTTGTAATTTCCCAAGATTTGACAATTGCTTTGTATGTGGCCATCTGCCTATTATTATTTTATTGATCTCAAAAATTTGATTCATCTTTTATGTGGCATCTAACTTTATATTTTATTGATCTCAAATATTTGATTCAATGTTTGTATGTGGCCACCTGCCTATTATTATTTTATTGATCCCAAAATATTTGACACAATTGTTTTTGTATGTGGCCATCTGCCATTATTATCTTATTATTATTAAATCTTATCTTGTTGATTCATTTAGTCTTTTATTGGCGTACTACCCCAATTCAAGCTATCAGTATTTTTATGCACAGAACAAAGATTTGTTTGTAGGTATTTATACAACTATCATCCACAGTCCACTGCCTGCCCTGGGATTCTGTCACACGGTTAAAAATTTACCGGCTTGTGCAACCGGCTTAATTACAAAAAATGACTGGTATCCTCATTTATCTTATGACATTTCGTGTTTATTTATTTATTGGATAGAGTAAACAATACAACGATCGAAAAAGAAAAAACAGGCTATTGCCCAAAACTTCTTCAATTTCCTAATTTTGTCTTAAATTGTTATCAACTATAGTCGTGTCTAAAATAAAAATAAGGGTACTAGTAAAATAGTTATTTGTATTGAACTTCAAGATGCCCTATGGAGAAAGATAGGAGAACAGCGTTGACGATTCTCTGCCTTCTGTAGAGGTAGCTGATACCTGTATATCTGATGTATATTAACGGTTCATTCTCGTTTAAAAATAATTAAATTTTATTCAAAGATTGAAGATTTTATTAGAAATTGCAGTTCAAACAACAGCTAGAATTTATTAGGTACTGTCATAGAGAAACAATAGCGTAAGTAGATATCCCATGATAGGGTGTTTATGTCGACTTTTACTGTTATCTCAAGCCGATTATTGTCGATTTTACTGTTTTGAGGGTAAGAGTGTATGAACGGCACAATATGAGAAACTACCAGCGTCATAAAGCTTCACAGGAAAGAACTACGTGGACTATCAGCTTGAGATAACAGTAAAAGTGCGACATAAACGCCCTATACCATGGGATATCTACTTATGCTATTGTTTCTCTATGGTACTGTATAATAATATTATTTCAAATATCCAATGAAAGCTATATAAATATCCTTCAAATTTCCTTCTGCTATTTAGTTCTTCGGTCAATATTTGCGGTGGCAGAAGTCCTTCGTTCTATTTATATAGTTGAATAGAAATTGAAATTATTATTCTATCACTTCAGATCAGTACATGCTACTTCAACATACTGTGGCAGTCATTTAATATACCTGCTTTAAACCTAGTTTGGAAAACAGTTATTCTCCAAAAAAGATTAACAATACAATTATATTTGCATGTAAAAAATATAAATACATTTCATTGGAGTCTCCTCTTATGTCCAGATGCCTGTGAGAGAGGAGCGAGTTGTCTAGTAGCAACAATATACATAATCTTAAACAACTATTTATAGCTATGGAAAATATGACTAAATGCAATGAAAAATTTTTGTTTAAGGCTGTGCAAAGGCTAAAAATAAACTTTCTACTCGTGATATTTTTCAAAGTTTTCGATTTGTATATCATCAGCTATTCAAATGAAAAAGTTCTCCGGAAACATTTTTCCGATCATTACTTTTTGAGATATGAGCGACTGAAGTTTGAATTTTTGGGACAGAACATTTCAAATTCGGTAAGAGATAAATCCATGAGATTCAGAGAAGGATTCTTCATGGTATTGTTGATCGGTGAACCAACATTTTCTGAAAATATCAATTTTGGAAAAGTTATTCAATTTACCAAAAATAACTCAATCAAAAGTTATTTTTAGTAAATTGAATAACTATCTTGAAAATTGATATTTTCAGAAAATTTTGTTTTACTAGATCAACAATACCATGAAGATCTATCTCTAAATCTCATGGATTTATATCGTACCGAATTTGAAATGTTCTGTCCCAAAATTCAAACTTCAGTCGCTCATATCTCAAAAGTATGATCGAAAAAATGTTTTCTGAGAAAACTTTTTCATTTTGATAGCTTGATGATATACAAATCGAAAACTTGAAAAAATACCACGAGTAGAAAGTTTATTCTTGCCTTTGCACAGACTTAAGAGAGAATAGATTAGAGTAACAAATTCCAGATCATAATTGAATTATTACTTGTAATGGCTAAACAATGGTAAGCAAGACATAGTCACATACATTCAAATTTCAACATTCCTTACAAAGTAAGATAGATCATTTTTAAAATTGTGAAAATATAATATTTAAAACTTATAAATAAGATGTCAGTTACAACTCATACTTATATAGACAATAAAAATCTGGAACCTTAACATTGCACTCGAAAGTAACACGATAGATTCTTAATACATTTTTCCAGTCTAATTTTGTTTTTCTCTAATCAGTTTATTAGGGATTGCCAACTATAGGGACACTGGGCTATCAACCAGATTTTCAGTCTTGTCCTGAAAACGGTCAGTGTTTGAGCCTCTTCAAGTGGTTCGGCAACCAATACATACTTTCTTAGCCATATGCTGTGAGCTAGATTTGTAAAAGGTCGTTCTGTGTGGCTCAATTCAACGCACCTCTGGATCTTGGTTATGACTATGGATATTTGACCCTGTTGTCCAATTTGTCTTGTATTTGAAGGCAAAAGATAGATACATAATATATAAAGAGCAGGGACAGTCATTATGCTGCTGATCGGAAGAGAGAACGGCATGAGGACCTCGTGGCTTTCTAATAATAGATTATTCTCTTTTGTGCTCTAAAGACGGCAGAGAGTTTCCTGAGCCCCCCCCCCCCCAAAGAAGTATTCCATAGGACAGTAGAGGCTCGAAGTATCCATGGTAGGCAGTGACAACTGCCTCTCGGTCGAGCATACTAGAAAGCCTTGACACCAGAAAAAGCTGCAGAATTCAGTTTTTTCAAAATAAAACAAAAACTTATCTGGAGAGGGGTATTATTATAAAGCAATAAAATGAACCAAATCAGTAAACAGTTTCTATTAGAAGAATATTTGTCTGCAAATTCGAGGAATACAGAAATGAAAGCAATAATGTCTTTGTAAAGTTCTTGGTACTGTAATGACGACTACATCAGAGCGCTTGCTGTCTTTCGGATAATTATTGCTTTAATATAATATAATATGATTTTATATAATTCTACAAATTTCGAGGTCTGGATTGACTTTAAAGAAAATCTGGAAATCTTAAAGCCTCAGCATGAAAAGCTAGTTTTCATTGGATATTTGAAATAATAAATTATTATAAATTTTATATGTCGATAAAATATATTTTGCTATGATTAATCACTAATTGAGATTAGATACTTTGTTAGTTAATTATATTCCCACATTGTTAAAAAATGATCTGGGAACAGTGCAGAGGTGGTAGAGGATACCTTAGCGCTGTTGTCTGGTTTGTAGAATGATAGACAAGGATAGCAACACCAATGTTGATCAAATTCTGTCATTAAAACGTGGACCTCACTTTAAATGTTGTGAAAATTTGTATTGTAAATATAAAAATATATGTTTCAATGATTGAGTAATGAATTTTTATAATTGAGATAACATATTCTGTTAATTATTTTCCTACATTGTTGAGAAAAGCTCTGGCAAAGTTGCAGAGCTAGAAAAGGATAGCGCTACCTGCTTTGTCGAATGATAGACAAGGATAGCAAAACCAATGTTGATCAAATGCTGCCATTATAAAGTGGACCTCTTGGGAAGGGGTGAGTTGTATCTGAGATGAGTTGTGCTGCATGAATGGTTTTGTTAAGGGTTTCTACCCTAGAGAAGGGGTTCTACTCTACCCTATTGATCGCTCTCTCATCTCACGTGGTTGGTGGTTTGTAAAGGGGCTTGTAAACCCGTTTCACACGTGAGTAACTGCTACTAGTAACTGGAACTGTTGCCGAATATTGTCTAATGTATTGGAACTGTTACTGATTATTTTAGTATGTTGCCCTACCCTTTGATAATTTTCTTAGGTACATTTATATTATACAGAATATATTGTTATAGTGAGGTCCACGTTATAATTAGAAAGATAGGAGAGCATCGTTGATGATTCTCTGCCTTGCCACTGATAGAGCAGCTACCCTTTTAATAATTTTCTTAGTTACATTTATATTATACAGAATATTACTATAGTGAGATCGACGTTATAATAGCAGTGGAGAAAGATAGGAGAGCATCGTTGATGATTCTCTGTCTTGCCACTGTTAGAGGATAACTGATTTACTATTCATTCTTGTTTAAAATATTAAATTTTATCTTATTCCTCAAGGAAACATATTTGTTAATGATTTAAGAATAGGCTACATTTTCCCAATTGGGATTGAATATTTTGTAAATCAATTATACCCCTACATTTTTGGAGAATGATCAGTCAACGTTGTGGAGCTTCCACCAATAAAAGCCATACGAATTTTATCATTATTTTATTTACCCTATCATTCATTCTAGAAAACGATTCACATTCATAAATTCGTTGAAATAAGGGTCAAGCTACATGAAGCGTTTCTTTCAGGCGTTTTTTTCAAGCGTTTCTTCAGATGCCAACCCATTCAGCCAATCGGAGAGTTTCCTGCCCTGGCGACTCTGAAAACGCCTGGAAAAAACCCTCTATGTCATCATAAAATAATAATCCGATTTTTTTAAGGCTACTCTTGAATATAAATAAAAATAGAAATCTAAGAACCCTTTTTTAAACAATTTTAATAAAGCGTACTTGAATTTCTATTTTTATTCACAATAATAATCCTTTATTGTCATGAAACACAAACGTCAAAGATATAAAATAAAACAGTCAGGTCCAGTTGCACAAAAGCCGTTCATATTTCAGCCATGATTAATATCACGAGAACCAATCAGAGGAGAGGTTTTTGAAAAGACGGCTTCTGTGATTGGTTCTTGTGGAATTAATCACGGTTAAAATTCAACCGGCTTTTTTGCAACTGGCACTCAGAGAAATAATACTTCTATTAGTTTTCTACTATTGGGATACTCGGCTGTCTCTGATGTCATCATGTGGCTTGGTCCCAACAGTCACAGTTCCCCACCAGTTACCAGTAACCGTTACCGTCGCCAGTAACCGTTCCAGTTGCCGCACAACCCCTCGCGGACGGCACAAGCGCACTGCCAGCCGTGAGATTGGCGCGCTGTGTTGTGCTGAGTGGTTTGGGTCTCAGTGAGCGGACAGTATTCGGTGGGGGCGGCTCTGGCCTTCTCGTCGGTTGCCAGTGGGGGCGGCAGAGACCACCTCGCCCCACCCCCGGAGGCGGCGACATGGGACCGGTCGCCAGTCGCGAGGATGACGAGGATGAGGACGAAACGGCGAACCGAAGCCCATCATGGCAAGTAGACGATCAAGTCGAGTAGCTCTTAGGTTTAGACGAGAATACTTTGATATAATCTGTAGCCCTATAAGGTTTTTAGGATGTATTTGTGTTAAATCCATTAATAGGCCTAGTAGAAACGAGTATTAGATAAGGTTTTTAGGATGTTTTGTGTATAAGGTCCATTTGTAGGCCTAGTAGAATCTAGAATTATTTAGCAAAGTGTAGAATGGTAGAGATCTGTCGAGCAGTTTTTTATTTGCTCTGTACACGTTAGATCATGAGTTATATAACAAAGCACATCGATGAAGGATTTTACAAATCGTCTCAGACAGTATATTTCTGTCTAGTATATAATATTACCTAGTCTATAAGTAGACTTTTGTTGAGTAGCTCTTAAGTTTAGACTTGATATTTGTTGAAGGTTTTTGTAGGATGTATTTCAGATTAGATCCATATTGATAGGCCTTGTAGAAACGAGTAATTGGTGAAATTTGTAGGACGTTTTGTATAAGGTCCATTTGCAGGCCTAGTAGAATCAAGAATTTAGCAGTGTGTACTATATGGTAGAGGAAGAGCTATACACATGGCAAGTAGCAACGTAGATTTAAACGTGTACGGTGATGATATACTCTGTATAAGGTACTGTAGAATGTATTTTTATTAGGTCCATTCAGCATTCATATGCTTATAGTAAGGTCCACGTTATAATGGCAAAGTTTGATTAGCAATGGTATTGCTATCCTTATCTATCATTCAACAAAGCGGATAGCGCTATCTCTCATGCTTTGCTCTGTTGCCAGATCAGCTTTTAACAATATAGAATTAATAATTAATGAACAAAATATTTTATCTTAGTTATGAAAATTCATTATGAAATTATTGAAAAATATAATTTCTCACTTAATAAAATATAATTGATCATTTCAAACGAGAATGAACAGTTAATATTACATCAATAAACCTGTATCAGCTACCGGCATTGACAAGAGAGAGTATCGGCAACGTTGTTCTCCTATCTTTCTGCACTGCCATTATAACGTGGACCTGTATTTTTATCAGGTGGTCCATTCAGCGTTCATATGCTTAGTAGAATTTAATAATGTGAAGATGGTAGAGCTATAGACATGGCAAGTAGTAGTAAAGTAGATTATTTAGTTTAGTTCCAGAGTTTGGGGTGGTTTACAGCATTTAACTTTGGATTTTCTTTACAAATAATTACGGTATTCATCGATTAGCATTTGAATAAATGCAATTTGTCATCAATTTCGATATGTATTTGTACAAGATGTTTCATATTATTCTTATTTTTTTCTGTACTCTTACTATTTATAATGAACTATTGTAATTGTGTTGTTATGGAAGCAATTTTTGGGAGAAATCCTGTATGCTTCCATGTTTTTCATAAATAAATAAATATCAGATGAATTTACAGGTTTAATTTAGTCATGTAGATGGTAGATCTGAAGGGCCTAGTTGTTGTGATGTAGATAAAAATGAAATTTTATCAGATAATGAAAGATTCTAGGAAGGAGATTGTTGAGTAGCCTACTATTCTAAAAATATTCCACCATGACAAGTGAAAAATATATCGAGATTAGTCTTTTATTGAGGGTGAATTTGTTCGATTCATAATATTGAGTTTAGTAGTAGCCATATATAAAGATTTTATAATTATTATTATTATTATTATTATTATTATTATTATAGCCGTCAAGCTCCCAGATGGAAGACGCTGAGCAAAATTTAGTTCATTTTTTGTTTTTCTTGTTCTTTTATCAATCCACCAGTTTTTTCATTTTCAGTGAGAACTCCGCTTTCCTTGCTTCACTCCATTTTGTTCCCACTCTTGGCACAGTCATCTCTGGTTTAACTTCCCATTTTCAACCTTTTCTCTGAAACTGTTCCTGTTGTATATTTCATCATTGTTAATGTTAGCAAGTATTAAGTCCTTCTTGACGTTTTTCATCCATGCACCCCCATTACTAAGGTTGCTACATATGTTACTATTCTTTTTGTAAGTCTGTGATCTGGAAGCCTCATTATGTGACCATAAAATTTAAGGCGCCTTTTCCTGATGTCTGCTTCTATGTTAGAGTATTCTTCAACTTTGGCTGTTTTCTGTAGTCTATAACCATCTTCGGTCTTTCTTGGTCCAAGTTTTTTCTAATTATCTTCCTTTCTTCTTTTTTCAAATTTTCAGTATCTGTTTTTCTGCTAAGTGTTAGGGTCTCGCTGGCATACAACATTGTTGGCTTGATTACTGCGTTATATGTTTTGATTTTGGTATTGATAGACATACATCTCTTATTATAAATATATTGCACTAGCCCTAGGCCTTTACGAGCTTTCTGTATCCTTTCATTTTGTGCATGTTTTTCTGATATAATTTCCCCAAGATATTTAAAGTATGGTACCTTCTTAATTGTTCCATATTTTAAATTACTACTTTTATAATTATAACTACTTTTATAATTATTATTAAACGAAAATCCAAATTAAATGCTGTAAATTCATCCCAAAGATTTCTGCTACTGCAAATATTGACAACAGGGTAAACAGCTAGATGGAAATTCGATGAGTGCTACTATTCAAAAATTATTTGTCAGCCCGGGAAGATTTTATGTTATTATAGTAGGCTACAGTAGATATCACTCTTGGCTACAGTAGATATCTCTCTTGGCTACAGTAGATATCACTCTTGACTACAGTAGATATCACTCTTGGCTACAGTAGATATCACACTTGGCTACAGTAGATATCTCTCTTCATGTCTAGAGATTTATGTGTGTTCAGATGAGGATCATTTTCATAAATAATTTTTAAAAGTAGATTTTAATAGTCCTATAGACTAGAATCATTTAATATTGAACTATTTTTATTGTTGTTCATTTGATGACTGATTGGGATGAAAACGTGTCATGCAATAGAAACATATAAAAAGTGTACAATAGCTCTATAAAAATTAGAGCTATATGATGAAATCGAGTCTCATGAAAAGTATTGATAAAGTATCTACTAAAATTTCTATAGTGAGGTCCACGTTATAATGGCAGAGTTTGATTAGCAATGGTATTGCTATCCTTGTCTATCATTCGACAAAGCGGATAGCGCTATCTCTTTCTCGCTTTGCTCTAATGCCAGATTGTCTTTTAACAATGTAGAATTGATAATGACTGATTGGATGAAAATGTGTCATGCAGTAATAATAATAATATCGAGTGACCTGGCTGGCTCAGGTCTGGTGTCAGAGTTTTCAGGTCGCAACTGATCAATTTCAGGGCCTCTGACATGACCTAACGACTGCTTTTAGGCAGCAGGGTCCGACTTTTTTATGCAGTAATAGAATATAAAAAAGGGTACACTCTTGATCTATAAGAACTGCGATAAAATCGAGTCTCATGAAAATTATTAATCAAGTAGCCATATTGAAACTGGTTAAGATAAAACATGTTGCTCTCAACAAGATATTTTGCATAACTAGAGTGTTGCACTCTATCTGGCAAGGTTGCACTTTTGTTGACAAAATACTGATTAAAAATGTTATCAGCACTGTCAATATTGATTACCTTCAAGCCTGCTTCCAACTAAAAATGATTAATCGCCTAGAAGTTATATTCCTATAAACCAAAACCTCTCTAAATTGGAAGTTTCCAGAACTTTAATATGCAATTATATAGTAAATCCTTACTGATAATATTACAATTGAATTATACATCCTCTGCAATTCAATAATGAAACAAGAATGCTACTAGACTATCTTAAACAAGTGCAGGTAATGAGAATAATCTTTCAAAAAATAATTAATAAAGCGGTCCTAATAATAATGGATGGAGAAACATTATTTCATAGATTGGGCTTAAAAATTGAGCCTATATCATACCATAAATAGTGAACTATTCATATTAATTGGTTTAAAATTAAATCGGAATTGAGAGGCTCAAATCGCTTAGAAATTAAGTTGGAATTAAGAGGTTCAAATCGCTTAGAAATTTGATATTATTGAAGATCTCTTTAACAGTTACATTGTAATAGAAATTTAATATATTTTTATCACTATTAAATTTTATAAAACTTTTAAGTGAAAAAACACTCACATTATTTGATGTGGCGACGTCCGTTTCGTGCTGGTATCGCACATTTTCAAGCCAAACAGGAACTGAAGTGTTTAAGGTTATGAGGGTGAAATTTGGTTGGGGTGGAGGGGAGTTTTGGTGGTTAATGGAGGAGTATTTAAATGAGTTTGTCAAACAGGGTGTGGGAGGAAAAGTTGATTTGGTCATTTAGAATATTGCTTGGCTGTTGTTTGGTGTGTTTGTATATTTCAAACTGTTCTAGTACATTTAATTTTCTGTTTTTGTGGGAATAGTGGAGTATTTCGAGGTTGTTGTCTATGTCAGGGTGTGTGTGGTCAGAGGAGATGATGTGTTCTGCAAAGGTGGATGGGAGGACGGATGGGTTATGGCTCTTGTGTGTTCTTTGAATCTTATATTGAAATTTCTAGCTGTTTTACCTATGTAGAATTTGCTGCAATCTCTACAATTTAGCTTATAATTCCTGGTCTATTATATTGATTTTGAGAGGTGTTGTGTGGGGACAAAAGTTTTTTCAGTGAGTTTTTTGTTCTGTATGTAACCTTATATTTTATTTTCTTGAAAGATGCTGCTATTTTGTATGTTTTATTGTTGTGGTATGTGAGGGTGACGAATGCTGTATGATTATCAGTGTTGTATTTGTCAGAGTTTTGTGGATTGTTCTTGTTGTTTTTAATTTTTTGTAGTATTTTGTCAATCATTGAGGGTTTGTATCCATTTTGTTGTGCAATATATTTTATTGTGTGCAGTTCAGTGTTGTAATCTGTGGTTGTCATTGGGATATTTATTAATCTGTATAGCATGTGGTTGTAGGCTGCAAGTTTGTGTTGGATAGGGTGATTTGAAGTGCAATGGATTGTGGTGTCGGTTGTTGTGGGCTTTCTGTATATTTTGAATGTTTTGAATGATTGGTTCTGTTTTGTGATGGTGATATCCAGGAAATTTATGCTGTTGTTGGTTTCTAATTCAAGTGTGAACGTCAAATTTGGGTGTATGCGGTTGAGGTGGGTGTGTAGTGTTTCAAGTTGTCGTTTGTTCCCCCTGTATAGTATTAATATGTCATCTACATATCGGAACCAAGTGAGTATTCTATTGGATTGGATGTGTGATTTGGGATCATGGTTGTGTAGGATGTGTTTTTGTTCTATAGTGTGAATGAAAATCTCTGCTAGAATGCAAGATATGGGTGATCCCATAGGGAGGCCATGGGGTTGAAAATAAAATTTACTATTGAATTCAAAATAGTTTTGTGAGGTTACAAGTTTGGTTAGAGTTATTATTTCTTGCATAATGTCCTGTGGGGTGTTGTTTGATTGTAGCATATCTTCTAGGTATTTTATTGTCTCCTGTATAGGTACATTGGTGTACAGATTGGAGATGTCAAATGAAGCCAATGTTGCATTATGTGGAATCTGGATTTTTTGCAGTTTATTTGTTAGTTCTATGTTGTTTTTTACAGCAGTGTGTTCATGGAATGTTATATGTTGTCTTATTGTTTTATCTAGATGTTTTGCTAGGTTGTGGGCCGGGGCTTGTATGTGGTTGATTAGAGGTCGAATGGGTACATCAGGTTTGTGGATCTTGGGTAGGGCGTTCAATTTGGGGGCTGATGGGTTTATGTTTTTGAGGTGTTTTTTGTTGGTATGTGGTATAATATGTTGGGTCTGGTTGATGGCATTCTTTATTTGAGCCTGGTATTTGAGAGTGGGGTCATGTTCTAGTTCAATAATGTTGTTGTTTGTGATGAATTGCTCTACTTTTGAGTTTAGATCATCTTGTTTCATTATCACAGTGATTTGTCCTTTGTCAGCTGTAGTTATGACTAGGTTATGTTCTTGTTGTTTTTTGTTGATATTTTTCATGATTTTGTAGTCAGCATTTGAGTGATTTTGTGTTTTGAAAGTGTTTTGGTTTCGGGCTATGTCTTGTCTCAAGTATTCTTGATTCTGGTATTGTGTGTTTTGTATGGCTGTTTCGGTATCAATGATTGTGTGTTTCAAGTGTGTAAATGTATTTTTAGGTATGTTTATGTTATGTTTCAATCCCTTGTTGAGTAGGTTAATCTCTAATTGATTGAAACTAACTTGTGTGGTGTTGATGGTGCGACTATGGAAAGGTTGGGAAGATTGAAGTTTTGGAGTTTGTGTATTGGACAGTTTTTCAAATTTTCGGTTGTGTTTTGTTTTGATCTTCTGTGACATTTGATATACTAAGTTGTTAGTATGTTCAATTACTTCCTGGAGTTCAATATAATGAAGGCTTGCACTTAATTTCAAGTGTAGTTGATAGGCAACTCGGTTCAGTTTGTCTTTAGTTCTATAGAGATGTTGTACTGTATTTTTGATGAATAGCTGTTGTGCTTGCTTTTGAGTTTTTTGTGCTGGTGTGTTCTTGTTTTTTATAGTTATTTTTGCATAAGTAGGAGTTATCTGATTGTGTAAGCATTTGAGGTTGTAGGATATGGCTGATGATGTTTTCATAACCTTAATTCTTGTAGTTCTGTAGGTGTGGATGAGTTTTGTCCTTTCGGCAGAAATCTGTTGTTGGTTATCCATCTTGTTTCCACTATAATTATCACTATTAAATTTTATAAAACTTTTAAGTGAAAAAACACTCACATTATTTGATGTGGCGACGTCCGTTTCGTGCTGGTATCGCACATTTTCAAGCCAAACAGGAACTGAAGTGTTTAAGGTTATGAGGGTGAAATTTGGTTGGGGTGGAGGGGAGTTTTGGTGGTTAATGGAGGAGTATTTAAATGAGTTTGTCAAACAGGGTGTGGGAGGAAAAGTTGAGTTGGTCATTTAGAATATTGCTTGGCTGTTGTTTGGTGTGTTTGTATATTTCAAACTGTTCTAGTACATTTAATTTTCTGTTTTTGTGGGAATAGTGGAGTATTTCGAGGTTGTTGTCTATGTCAGGGTGTGTGTGGTCAGAGGAGATGATGTGTTCTGCAAAGGTGGAATGGAGGACGGATGGGTTATGGCTCTTGTGTGTTCTTTGAATCTTATATTGAAATTTCTAGCTGTTTTACCTATGTAGAATTTGCTGCAATCTCTACAATTTAGCTTATAAATTCCTGGTCTATTATATTGATTTTGAGAGGTGTTGTGTGGGGACAAAAGTTTTTTCAGTGAGTTTTTTGTTCTGTATGTAACCTTATATTTTATTTTCTTGAAAGATGCTGCTATTTTGTATGTTTTATTGTTGTGGTATGTGAGGGTGACGAATGCTGTATGATTATCAGTGTTGTATTTGTCAGAGTTTTGTGGATTGTTCTTGTTGTTTTTAATTTTTTGTAGTATTTTGTCAATCATTGAGGGTTTGTATCCATTTTGTTGTGCAATATATTTTATTGTGTGCAGTTCAGTGTTGTAATCTGTGGTTGTCATTGGGATATTTATTAATCTGTATAGCATGTGGTTGTAGGCTGCAAGTTTGTGTTGGATAGGGTGATTTGAAGTGCAGTGGATTGTGGTGTCGGTTGTTGTGGGCTTTCTGTATATTTTGAATGTTTTGAATGATTGGTTCTGTTTTGTGATGGTGATATCCAGGAAATTTATGCTGTTGTTGGTTTCTAATTCAAGTGTGAACGTCAAATTTGGGTGTATGCGGTTGAGGTGGGTGTGTAGTGTTTCAAGTTGTCGTTTGTTCCCCCTGTATAGTATTAATATGTCATCTACATATCGGAACCAAGTGAGTATTCTATTGGATTGGATGTGTGATTTGGGATCATGGTTGTGTAGGATGTGTTTTTGTTCTATAGTGTGAATGAAAATCTCTGCTAGAATGCAAGATATGGTGATCCCATAGGGAGGCCATGGGGTTGAAAATAAAATTTACTATTGAATTCAAAATAGTTTTGTGAGGTTACAAGTTTGGTTAGAGTTATTATTTCTTGCATAATGTCCTGTGGGGTGTTGTTTGATTGTGGCATATCTTCTAGGTATTTTATTGTCTCCTGTATAGGTACATTGGTGTACAGATTGGAGATGTCAAATGAAGCCAATGTTGCATTATGTGGAATCTGGATTTTTTGCAGTTTATTTGTTAGTTCTATGTTGTTTTTTACAGCAGTGTGTTCATGGAATGTTATATGTTGTCTTATTGTTTTATCTAGATGTTTTGCTAGGTTGTGGGCCGGGGCTTGTATGTGGTTGATTAGAGGTCGAATGGGTACATCAGGTTTGTGGATCTTGGGTAGGGCGTTCAATTTGGGGGCTGATGGGTTTATGTTTTTGAGGTGTTTTTTGTTGGTATGTGGTATAATATGTTGGGTCTGGTTGATGGCATTCTTTATTTGAGCCTGGTATTTGAGAGTGGGGTCATGTTCTAGTTCAATAATGTTGTTGTTTGTGATGAATTGCTCTACTTTTGAGTTTAGATCATCTTGTTTCATTATCACAGTGATTTGTCCTTTGTCAGCTGTAGTTATGACTAGGTTATGTTCTTGTTGTTTTTTTTGGTATATATTAATATATTTTGGTTTAAAATCAAATTGGAATTAAGTGCTTCAAATCGCTTAGAAATTTGATATTACTGAAGATTTCTTTTACGGTCACATTGTACTAGAAATTTAATATATCTTGGTTCAAAATCAAATTGGAATTAAGTGCTTCAAATCGCATAGAAATTCGATATTACTGAAGATTTCTTTTACAGTCACATTGTACTAGAAATATTATATATTTTGGTTTAAAATCAAATTGGAATTAGGTGCTTCAAATCGCTTATAAATTCGATATTACTGAAGATTTCTTTTACAGTCACATTGTACTAGAAATATTATATATTTTGGTTTAAAATCAAATTGGAATTAAGTGCTTCAAATCGCTTATAAATTCGATATTACTGAATATTTCTTTTACAGTCACATTGTACTAGAAATTTAATATACGGTACCGTATTTTGGTTTAAAATCTAATTGGAATTAAGTGCTTCAAATCGCATAGAAATTTGATATTACTGAAGATTTCTTTTACAGTCACATTGTAATAGAAATTTAATATATTTTTGTTATAATAATATAACCAATACCAATACGAATATACACTGATTTCAAAACATGTATAATTGAATGAGTTGAAAAGTGCTTCTCTCATATATTTTATTATTCTACAAGATAAAATCGATTATTCATTGAGTTTGAAAATTGAGTTTAAAGAGAACTAAAATATAATAATTAGAGAGAGCTGTTTTTATATATCCCTCAAATAGCTTACAGCTAGAGGGATGTTATCGCACTGTTGAAAATAAATTAAATGAATAAAGGTGATGGTTTCTTGATCCATTCCGAGCTGCTTTGTATAAACACACTTTTTTATGTATTTGAACACGACATTGAAAGTACTCCAGTCAGTAAGTAAAAGTTTTTAATATTTACTTAATAATCGACTGCATGTCGTGTTCAAATACATAAAAAAGTGTGTAAATAAATAAACTATAGACCTATTATATATGTCTTTGACTTGGTTCAGGGTTACAGTACGGTACCTTTGGTCTGTTTATTTTGATTGAATCAGTTTATTGTAATAACTGTAACATTACAGTCTTGCAAGATTAAAATTAAAATCATTCAAGAATTTAACGCTACTAAGAGATTTATTTATTACAGTGTACAGAATTCTTTTGGAAATTCTGTATACTGTAAGCTCTACTGTATTTAAACCAATCTCAAAACGTGGGTTAATTACCTTCCATGAATGAGTTGTAAACTGTCTATTCAACATTTAATTCACATTAGAGAACAACAAATTTCCTTCGTCCCACGGGTACTTTCAATTTAAACTCGTCCGTGATCATGAAAAGTTTCGAGATTTTCCTCTCATGAAAGCGTTTGAACTTTTCCTGACGATGAAAAACTCTACCTGCTTTTCCGATGTCAGTCAATATAATCCTAGTTATTTATACGCTGATATCTGTGTAGTGAGTTTCTCTTATAACTGTCAGAAATTCTATAGTGAGGTCCATGTTATAATGGCAGTGTTTGATTAGCAATGGTATTGCTGGTATCCTTGTCTATTATTCAACAAAGCGGATAGCACTATCTCTTTCTCACTTTGCTCTGTTGCCAGATCGTCTTTTAACAATGTAGAATTGATAATTAATTAAACAAATATTACATCTTAATTATGAAATGATTGAAAAATATAATTTCTAGCTCAATTAAATATAATTGATTATTTTAAACGAGAATGAACAGTTAATATTACATCAATAAACCTGTATCAGCTACCGTCTTTAGAAGGCATTGATAAGACAGAGGATCGTCAACGTTTTTCTCCTATCTTTCTCCACTGCCATTATAACGTGGACCTCACTATAAAAGTGAAATCAATGATTAAGTGAACCAATGTTAAGTGAATTTCAGTTGTTGAAAAGAATATTAAATTTCAGTCTTTCAAAAAAATAACGTGCAATTTTAGTAATAAATCAATGAAATCTGAGTTTCTAATAATACTTAGAACTTAAAAGCTCACCGACATGTCATGGAAATTTCGTTTAAACTTTGATAACGCAAATTTATTTCATTTCAAGTCCCTAATTACCTGTTACATAGTAATTGTAAGATAATGAGGCAGTACTAGTGGTGTTTTTCACAGTAAAAATTCTAGGATTATTAAATTTCAAACTTCTTGTTTTTTAATACAGTATAATTGCATTTTTGTTCAAAAATATTCACTGCACAATAATTATTGTTGAATACGTTCACTACAAAGTTTCACAGCATTTTTAGTGAGGTCCACGTTATAATGGCAGTGGAGAAAGATAGGAGAAAAACGTTGACGATCCTCTGTCTTATCAATGCCTTCTAAAGACGGTAGCTGATACAGGTTAATTGAAGTAATATCAACTGTTCATTCTCGTTTAAAATAATCAATTATATTTTATTAAGCAAGAAATTATATTTTCCAATGATTAAATGATGAACTTCCATAATTGAGATTGAATACTTTTAAAGTTTTAATGGTAGTATTTGATTAGCATTGGTGTTGCTATCCTTGTCTATCATTCGACAAAGCAGATAGCACTATCCAGCTCCACAAAGTTGCCAGATAATTTTTTAACAGTATAGAAATAATTAATGAGACAAGGATAGCAACACCAATGCTAATCAAATACTGCCATAAAACTTTTTCGCTCACTGCACAGAAAGCAGCTGTTTTCCAGTCCCTACGTAGATCTGAAAGGCATTGTTTGCAGACGACTCTCGTCTGACGTCAGAACAGGTTTCTTTCCGGCCTAGGCCGGAAAGAGTACCCTTTCCAGCCGCTGACATGGAACTAAGAAAAGTGATCAAAAAACAGCTCATCAAAAAACTTTTCTTTATTTGTGTTCATTATTCAATAATTAAAGCATTTATAATAATATCATCTTATTGTCATTTGAAAGAATAAAAAAGTAGCCTATAAACTCAACCTCCCACATAATTGAACATCATCTTTTAGGTTATTTAGACAAATCAGAATAAAAAATAAAAATACTTGGACAATTTCCTGATATTCAGATTACCTCAGATTTGCTAGAGCTATCGCCTTCTACTTCTGCTTTCGGAAGTGCTTAGTAAACAACTATTCTCATTGTTTATTCTTTCTATTCTATTGTTACTATACTATTCTTTCTATACTATTCTATTGTTTATTTTTGTGTGTGGCGAAAAATAGCGTTCGCACCACGGGCAAAAAATGTTTTTCCGGCTCTCAATCTTTTCTAGTCCTCGGCCTACGGCCTCGGACTTGAAAACCGATTTTGAGCCGGAAAAGTCTCATTTTCTGCTCTAGGTGCGAAATATACTATAAAAGTATTCAATCTGAATTATGAAAGCTCATCGTTTAATCATTGAAAAATATATGTTCTTGTCGAATAAAAATATATATACCGTAATTGATTATTATAACAATAATTAACAGTTAGTATTACATCAGATATACCGGTATTTTCTATCCTCTATTGAAGGCAGTGGTAATGTTATTCTTCTATCTTTCTCCACCGCAATTTATTATAACGTGTTATCGGATGGACACGTTAAACTGTCGGTCCCGGCTGAAGTATGACAGTCGTAAGGCCCATTGACGGCTTAAATTATATATTCAGGCGGTGGGACCTTCCCGCAAGGGATCCCCACCAACAAAAGCCATACGAATTTACTTTTACTATTATAACGTGGACCTCACTAGGCTATAACGATATTCTCTTTAATATAACTATAAATGTAGCTATGAAAATTATTAAGAAGATAGTTGCCCTATCAGTGGCAAGGCAGAGAATCGGCATCGTTGTTCTTTTATCTTTCTCCACTGCCATAGCCACCTTCAATACAAGGCCCCGGCCTACGGTATTGCAACGTCGCATCGTAGGCCTAAAATCTAATGCATGATTGGTGAAAAAGATCAGCTGGTATTTTTAAAAATCTTTTTTACCAATCATGTATTAGATTTTAGACCTACGCTGCGACGTTGCAATATCGTAGGCCGGGGCCTTGTATTAGAGTAGGTGGCTATGCCACTGCATTTATAACGTGGACCTTAATAGAGCAATATTCTGTAGCTATAAAAATATTTTGAACCAGAAAACATTATTTTTACGTTATTAGAGCTCTAAATAAACGAAATGCACAGTGAAAAAAATTTTTCAACATGATTCTCTCAGGTTGGGCTGGAAAGGGATAATATAGCTATAAATGTATAGCTAAGGAAACTAATTTGTATAAGTTTCTAACGATTCAAATATGATCTTCTGTGATAGATTTGTGTTTTTTTGTGAGTTTTTGCTCTTATGTACCTGACGATGTCCATGTATTTGTATAAATTCTGACGATAATAAAGAATTGAATTGAAATAAGTGATAATTTTATAAAAACACTTCATCTGAATGGGCTACTATTGTACAAATTAATAAAAACAATATAAAAACCTTGTAAATATTTTAAAGTTTTTGATAATAAAGGGTAGCCTACTACAAGGTTTTTATATTATCACTTTTTGCTATTAGAAAAATCTGGTGTGGCGCACTCACACAACTTTTCTTGCCGTTATAAAAATTGATCACCAGACGCTAGTGTTCCCGCGCATCTCAAGTCTACTACTATTCAAAGATCTGAGCCAGCTGGTGACGGGACAATAACGCTGGAAACACACGAGGTCTGCTATCTCTTCATAGTGAATGATTTAATAGAATCAAGTTGTCAACAGTTAGCAATTGAAATAATCAAATTTTCTCGAATTTCAAGCTTATTTTTAATTTTAGGTGAAAATGTTATTGAACATTAATTGTAGAGATTCTCATGCTCAATCTTTTCCACTCAAAATTTTTTGTTTAAATTGTATCTGAAGCCTGATAATGGGAATCTAAAATCAAACTTTGCATAGATGGGGCGGAGCTCCTGAAATTTTTACAGATATAGGACTTGTGGCAGTTGATAGAGCTTATCATACTATTTTAGGTATGAATTGATCAAAATCGTTGGAGCCGTTTTCGAGAAAATCGCGAAAAACCCTGTTTTTTGCAACATTTTCACCATTTTAGCCGCCATCTTGATCGCATTGGATCCAAATTTTTCGTGTCGGATACTTATAGTGTAATGACCTTAGGTCCAAATTTCAAGTCATTCCGTTGATTGGGAGATGAGAATAGTGTACACAGACGAACATACACTCATACACACACACACACATACAGACCAATACCCAAAAACCACTTTTTTGGACTCAGGGACCTTGAAACGTATAGAAATTTACAAATCGGGGTACCTTAATTTTTTTCGGAAAGCAATACTTTCCTTACCTATGTTAATAGGGCAAGGAAAGTAAAAAAAAACGACTAGCAGTCAGATATTTTACAATAAATGAATTAATCACTCACTGTGGCAACGAGATTTTTCGGCAGGTCCGCCATCTTCTTGGTTGTTTTGATTTATTTGTGATAATTTTAGTATTGATTTTCCACTAATATGCTCTATACCTATTATTTTTACTCTAATTATCTCATGTTTTGTAAGAAAATTGTTTTTTTTTTTCAGATGACAGCTAGAAAAGCTGGTGACTGTAATCATCAGGATGGGACAGCACATAAAATACAGGTCAGAAAATGTCCGATATTACAGTACAATAATCTATATGATGATAATTCAACTCTAGAGATAGAAAATCGTTGAAATCACAACAAGAAAACTTGGAAGAAATCATTTAGAATAAGAGAATGACAAAGAAGAGAGAGGAGGTTTAGTTTGTGAATTTTTCTCACATTGGCTAGTTGATTGAATACAAAAGAGCAAAGGGTGAATAGAAAGTAATCAATAGAGGATGATCAAAATCTATAATATTACAGTACAATAATCTATATTATAATAATTCAACTCTAGAGATATAAAATGGCTGAAATTACCTCAAGAAATTTGAAATTAATTTAAAATAAGTGAATGACACAGAGGAGGTTTAGTTGTGAATTTTTCTCACATTGTCCAGTTGATTGAATACATAAGAGCAAAGGACGAATAGAAAGTCTTTATTATTTATTCTTTATTGACTGATACAATATAAGTACATCACCAAAATGATAGGGAGAGAAAAAATGAAGATAACCTTGTGCTATTCCTCTCCCAAATTTAAATAAGGCTGCACATAGTCCGAAATAGGTCAAGTCTTGTAGTTGTTCACTTCACAAAATTTTCAGCCCTTGACTATTTTCAAAAATTAGATTTCTTAACCCATTTAGACCCAAATTAATTTTATCCTGAAAATATATTATTTTCTCGTCAATTCTTGTTCATGAGGTTGTATTCAATGAGTAATATTCATTTTTGAAGGTTAAATATTCGCCATATTTGAAATAACAGATGTTCCCAATTGGGAACAGCGGGCACAAAAGGGAAGGTGTTTTTAAATAACATCTTATCATCTTTAATTTATGCTTCAAAACTGAATTAGGAAATTGAAGAAGTTTTTCGGCAATAGCCTGTTTTTTCCTTTTCCGATCTTTGTATTGTTTTTGCTTAACTTAATAAATAAATATTAATAAAAATACCAAGAAATTGTCAAAAAAACCTCAG
>NC_052510.1:62579606-62629606 GCF_014356525.2 Nilaparvata lugens
CCGAGAAAAATGCTCAAAGTAAACTGAAAAATATTTATAAAAATAACATATACAACAGAGAATATTTTTTATTGTAGTATTCTTATGTTTTTTATTATTTTTATCTATATGGATATCGAACGGTAATCATTTAACCTCAAAATTCGAATTTTATAATGTATATTTGCTACTTTCTCATTGCTTGCAGTTGAAATAATAATTATCAATAGAAAAGAACTATTATTTATTATTAAATGATGATTATTTAATTATGACTTAGATGAACATTATTCTGGTTTTGGATTTCTAGATTGGGATTTTATCATAAATGTAGGGTAGCCATTGAAATGATTCTTATCTAAATCTAACCACAGTCATTGTTACCAACTTAATTTTTGTTTTGCACTAATCCTCCATAGAACCCACCAACTATTTTGTGTTGTCATGTTGCAAATCTGGAGTACGCAAAGTGACACTTTGCGCACTAGAGCGGAAAAGTGATTCTTTGTGTTCTGTAATCAGTGCAGGAATGGTCACTTTTCAAGGTAACTAGGAAAAGTAAATTTTTAAATCTAGATGCTTTAGACTTTTAACAAAGCTATTCCCCTGCTCCCAGTCATGCCACGTTTTGCTCCACTACTCTAAAAATACAATTAATTATTCTCAGACCATTAGCATAGAGAGAAGATAGCATAAGAAGATATCTCATGGTATAGGGCGTTTATGTTAAATGTTTACGTCGTAGTAGTTCTTTTTCTTGTGATGCTGGTATAGTGAGGTCCACGTTATAATGGCAGTGTTTGATTAGCAATGGTATTGCTATCCTTGTCTATCATTAAACAAAGCGCTATCTCTTTCTCGCTTTGCTCTGTTGCCAGATCGTCTTTTACAATGTAGAATTAATAATTAATTAACAAAATATTTTATCTTAATTATGAAGATTCATTTTTAAGTTATTGAAAAGTATAATTTCTTGTTTCATAAAAAATAAATTGATTATCTTGAACGAGAATGAACTTAATTATTACATCAATAAACCTGTATTAGCTACCGTCTTTAGAAGGCATTGACAAGACAAAGGATCGGCAACGTTGCTCTCCAATCTTTCTTCACTGCTATTATAACGTAGACCTCACTATAGACGCTCATACTGTGCCGTTCTTACACTCTTAGGCTCAACTCACACTTATTCGACTCAGGTCTAGAAGAGACTCGACTCTAGTCGAGAGCATGTGTTTTCAAATGGTGACAGTCGCGGAGACTAGAGTCGACAGGTCTGAGTGTCACCATTTGGAAACACATGCTCTCGATTAGAGTCGAGTCTCTTCTCGACCTGAGTCGTGTGAGTTGAGCCTACACTCCCAACAATAAGTAATAGTTGTTTTGTTTTTTCGGACTGGTTTCTACGGTTTTGCAGATTATTTGACGCCTACTGAGATCGGACTAATAGTCGACAGTAATCGTCTTCAGTAGACAAAAAACGGCTTGAAATTTGGACCGTAAACGACCTACACCATGGAATATCTAATTATGCTATCTTTTCTCCATGCCATCAACTATTAAATAATTCAAATCATTGGTTGAAAGCATTCACTGATAATTGTAGTAAGATGTGTCAAAGTTGAAGAGTCACATCTTCTGGTCTATCCAGTTTCTGAATAGGGCGGTGTTGACATAAACGCCAGGTGTGGCGGTTCCACAGGCTATGATTCCGGTCTGGTAGTAACGCTCCAGAGTGCCTGCTATTGGACAAACCAATGGACCTCCTCCGTCGCCCTGTCAACCAATCACAGTTAGGTTAGTCCGAAGTACACCAACTACAGGCCTCTATTTTGTATTCGCTAGCAGCTTATTTATTCAATACACGTTTTTTCTAATCTATTCCATTGTCTTTGAAAATGTTCGTTACCATGCATTTCTAAGTAAATATTTGAAAAAAAAACACTTTTTGTTAAGAATAATTGAGGAGTACATTCCACTCCAAATGAGGAGATTCATAAGCCTTCATCAGAGTGTTTTTTTTTTAAATATTTGACCGAACGTCTATGTTTAACTCGGATTTTCTTTTCTCTGTCTGTATGTAACGCGTTTACGGCCAAACGCGTTGATAGAATTCGATGAGATATGGCAGGAATATTCCTTTTTCAACTGCACGTCGATGTATACACAAGGTTTTTTTGAAATTTTGCATTCTAAGGAGAATATGAAAAGAAAAGGAATTCCTCCATACTCTGATATCACTATATTCATATATCATCTACTTTGAAGATAGGATTAATCAGACCATATAATTATTCATAATCAATCAGCTGATAAGTGGATTATTCATTGCATGCATTACACACATGTCTGGCCGTTTCTATTTCTATAAGGTAGGTTTTCAATATTTTTAATGGTGCGTGCCCATCAGTATCAATATTCGCACATTTGAAGAACAAATTTAATAGGTGATTGAAAATAAAATAAAAAATGATTTAATGAACTGCTGAAGAAATTTTAATATTCTTGATTGAAAAAAATGATTTTGAAATAGTTGAAGAATATTTTTATCAGATGGAAATATTATCACTGAACTTGATAAATTATCATATTGGATACAAATTCAAACGTGGACTGAGCTTATTAACGTAAGTGAGTTTTCGATCTTGGAGAAAACATATAACAGTTTTTAAGAGTAAATTATGATTCAACTGAATCAACCAAAGACCTCAAAGATCTACCTATCTCTTTAAGGTCTTTGTAATCAACTAGAACAGGTGACATCAGATACTTGTGGATGAGAAAACTGCGTGAGGTCTACTGTTCACAGAACTACTAGTTAGTTACAGTTAAATACAGTCTCTGAATTAGAACACAGTTCTATAGTGAGGTCCACGTTATAAAGGCAGTGGAGAAAGATAGGGGAACAGCGTTGTCGATTCTGTGTCTTGCCACTGCCTTCTATAGAGGATATCTGATAATATCAAGTGTACCTGTCTCGGCTGCATGGTCTTTAAAACTGACTCATGAATCATAGTGATTTAAAAAGGATGTAATTTGACCAATTCGATGTATTTTTTGGAATATTGAATGACCAATAAGATTCTATCCTATTCTCTATATTTTGTTTTCTCCAGAACTGTATTCTGCATGCTTGAAATTATGTGTATGACGTTGACCATGCTTTTTTAAAAAGTGTCCTATGTCGATAAAGCAATTTCTATTTGAAAAATGTCTGTTGACGACGACTTACCTTACAAGTATCACGTCCCAGCTCTCCGCCGGCACAAACAAAACTATCATGCAGTCTGAAAAATTGTCCCAGCCTTGTCTGCCTCAATTTTGTCTCGCATACATGTCTTGAAACAATCGGAAGGTCTATTCTCTTCATTATCACTTGGTACTTCCCCTCTTTGCCTGTAAGTTCAACAAGGAAAGCATATTCAATTCATTTTATTATTAATCACAGGCTATACAACATTAAGCAATGATAAACAGTCATGCAGATTGAAAACATAAAACTTATAACATTCATATACAAACTTGGATTTTAGACTATAACTTTTTAACAAGTGGAAATAAAATTTATTTTTTTATTGATTTGGTGGAGGATCAACAGGCACAGCCTAAAACTGTTCCTCCCCCGAATTTTGATCCATTCAAATAGTCCAGAAAATAGGTTATGCTTTCTCCATTTTATAAAATGTTGTCTAATTTTCTCACCAAACAATCAAAACAAGAAATTTTTAATTTAAAAAGATTGAGATCCAAATTAATAACAAAATTACTCTGACTTGAAAACTAATAGATAATTATATGCCAGTTACAGCTTAATCCTATAAGTTAAATCAAACAGTAATCAATAAAATATGGAAAAATGAAAAAGACTTCTCTTGTTTTTCATGTAATTTTCAACTATTCTTTTCTTTCTCTTATGCCTCTACTTTGCTACTTTCTCTTTCCTTCCTCACTTCCTATTTTTCTTCCCGATTTTATGTCAAATAGCAGAACCAAGTTACATGTTATCCCATTATAATTCTCTTGCATTATTTTTAATTATTGAACACTCAGCCTCTGCGCTCAGGTTTTTTTAACCCTGCAGGGACTTCTCGTATTTATTTTATCCTATTTGATGGTATTTCGTTTTCCATTTTATATTGTAGCTTTTTCTTTTATAACCATTGTCATTGATGTAATTATGTTTTTGGAACAAATAAAGATTTGATTTGCTTCTATGTTTTTTTTGTACAATTATCTCACCATACTCATCCTTGCCCCAGCCTGTAGCAGTGCATGTAGCAATGTTGGGCACTGTGTTGCGGGGTGGAAGGCAAACTGTATTTATGTATTGGACAACTGGAGAGGCCGTTGAAAGACGAGCAGTGCTATATCGTTGTGCAGACCTCCGGCATAGTAGTTCTCGTGCACTATGCTTTCACCCACATTCACGTCGACATGGGGCAGAATTTCGTTCTTCGTTTGAGTGTCCCACTCTCCAGCTCTTATCATCAGATCGTTGGTGTTGCGACTACAGACAACAAACAAAACTATTATAATGTATGAATTCAGAGCTAATTTATTGTATTTATAAAATAGAATTATAGTAGCCTTTGAAATTAATAAAATCATAGAATAAAAGTACAAATTATAACTACGGTACTAGTTTCGGTGATCACTTGGGGTATCATGGCTTGTGCCAACATAGGCATTCCCAGGCGCTATTGCAATAAGCATATAGTAATCCTGTCAGGCAGCCCTCAAGGCTCTTGACTCCAATGAAATCAAGTCCAAATTGGTGTGGGAGTGCCACAAAACGCTCAGCAGGCTTGCAGCGCTCAACTCTGTGCACCTTGGTTGGGTACCTGGCCATGTAGGCATGGGAGGTAACGAGCGTGCAGATGAGCTTGCTAAGCGGGGTTCTAGTATGCCATTCCTTGGCCCAGAGCCGGACTGTGGCATAAGTAAAACAACTGCCTTCCACACAATAAGTAAATGGTCCAGGGACTTACACCACCAACAATGGCAAAAGGCTGCTGGCAGACGCAAGCCCTCGCTTTGGGGAATGTGGAGGGGTTGTACTAAAATTTATGGAATTCAACTTTCGATATTTTGATGTGATTCAGTTCATGTACAGATTTAGAATATAATTTGAAATTACTAGACCGCATAAACCTGTGGCACTAAGAGAATGGTTACCATGATTTAATTTTATAACTTCAAATCTCACATCAAAAACTCTATCTAATATTTTGGTGAGAATATTTTTTCGCTGGGGATGATGCCCACGTCATGGTTTGTATAAGGGTGATGAGACTGATGATGATGATGATGATGATGATGATAATGATGAGAGCCGTGACCTGATATGTGTGAACATACTTATGTTCTCCTGGGTCCCCAAAAACAAATAGAGACTTTTTCAGAGATTCGACTGTATTTCATAACAAAGCTTACCAGACCTTTTTTTGAACAAAGACAATTTTTGGATAGAACATGTTTTTTCAAAAGAGGACTGGTTGTCTGTCCAGTCTGAAACCTGGAAGAAATTATTGTTAGTTTAACTTCAACAATAAGAATATAACAATAGCTAACACTCACACTTCCTCCTACTCCATCGCCTCCTTCTTCCCCTTCCCCTTCTTCTTCTTTTTCTTCCTCTTCTTCTCCTTCCTCTTCTTCTTCTTCTTCTTCTACTACTACTTCTTTTCCTTCTCCTCCTTTTCCTTCAGCTCCTCCTCCTCCATTTTTATCTTCATTTTATTCATCTCTATTTTATTCTTCTTCTGCTATTTCTTCGTGTCTTCTTATTCTTCTTTTTCTTCTAGTAGGAGGAAGAAGAGGAGGTGAAAAAGAAGAAACAAAGAAAGAGCAGGAGAAGAAAATGAAG
Organism: Nilaparvata lugens; assembly: GCF_014356525.2. Classification (NCBI taxonomy): domain Eukaryota; kingdom Metazoa; phylum Arthropoda; class Insecta; order Hemiptera; family Delphacidae; genus Nilaparvata; species Nilaparvata lugens. The sequence continues at coordinate 62,585,452 of NC_052510.1, forward strand.
ATGAGAATGGAGGAGGAAGAGGAAGGGAACGAGAAGAAGATGAAGAGCTGAGAATAATAGTGGAAGAAGAAGTGAGAAGAAGGATAATAATTATGAGAGGGAAAGAAAATGATCAGAAGTTCTTCTCTTTCTTCTCCTTATCTGTCATATCCCATCATCACTCCTCCTTCTCTTTATTATTATCATTATTATCATCATTATCATCATCTCATCCTACTCTTTTCTACTCATGATCATCAAATAATATTTTCTTCTTATTTTTCTCATTATTCTTATCATCCTCCTTTTCTTCTCCTTATCATATTAAAGAACTTATCATATCAACAGATTATAGAAAAATAGAAATTATATATATTCATAATTCAGCTCTAGAGTTGTCAGAGCAGAAAGCTACATGTCACAAAGGAATGAAATTGTTTGTCTTTTATAATAGGCCACTAATTGGCCTTTGGTTGTGCTTGCAATATTATTGTTGAGGCTTCCTCAGAAATGAGTTGAAAGCCTGGCAGGCTGCCAGAGTGCCAGTTGCAGCTATAAAAAACCGGATCTAAAGACTGACACTCTCCTTCCATACTCCCATGCCAGCCCACTTTTCTCCTTCCACTCATTACAAGCCGTTACAAGTGACTATTGACATGCTTATGCGATCTGGTGGGACAATGCAGAACTAACTTATGCGTGATATTATAAATGCACTATGTTGTTATTCTCATTATAGGAGTTTTCTCTGATATGATATAAACAAGAAAACTCTGATATCTCACTCTGCAACAAATTATTATTTACTCTGTATCAATCAGCCATAACCCATAAAGAACACTTTACTTACCGGTACTTACTTCCGATGAGTAAGATGTATTGCTCATGGTCTTGGATCGGGGAATCATCAAATTTTCAAATTGTGTCAAACTCTCTTTGTTAAGAGTAGAAACAATCAGATAAAAATGATTTATATAAGTTACTGGATCAGGCTGAATATTGAAAGCTTTACTGAGTAAGCTTGCAGTATAATCATTGATCACATATTTTTGTTTATAATAATATAGTTAGAGATACCATACTGTATGTTCTGTTTTAATACTAAAGATAACCTACACTGCAAAAGTTTTCTATTTCAAGCCATTCTTGTTATAATTTGAGAAGAATTCTTATTCCAATAGTGACTTATATAATAAAATGAGTGATAGCCTACCAATTTACCTTTTTAAAAAAAAATTATGTTCAATCTAAAAATTTCTTAAATCTAATAAAGCTATAAAAATATTAGCATACTACAAAAGCTGTGGTTGTAATTCCTCTCATAGAAATTGAGCAATATGGTAATCAAAATTGAAAAAAACAATAGGTAGGCCTAATTCAAAGCTCAAGCAACTCAACTTTAAACTATATTTTTTGACAATAATTGAAATACGTGTTTGCATTTGACAGAATCCAAAGTCAGGGCAGTGGACTGTGAATGATAGTTGGTATTAATACCTACAAATAAATCTTTGAATTCTGTGCATAAAAATACTGATAGCTTGAAGTGTGGTAAGTACGCCAATAAAAGACCAAATGAGTCAACAAGATAAGATTTAATAATAATAAAATAATAATAGGCAGATGGCCACATACAAAAAACAATTGTAAGTAGATTGAGTCGAAAAATCTTGGGATAATTACAACATGTGATAAAAAACGTTAGAGAAATACAAAATTTAAATGAAATTAGGTCAATGACATTAATGACCATTGAAGCCTGACAATAATCGAAAAGGTATTATTAATGATACCTGAATTGCGAATATAAATTGAGTGCTATAATGAAAAGGTTACTGCTGCAAAATTCAATCTTAATGATTTACAAAAGGAATAATAATAAATGACAATAAGCTGTAGATAGTGCTCAACAAATAGAACACATTAATATAGGCGGCATAGGCCTTCAGTAAATTGAATGTCAAGTTAGACATCAATTGAACAATTAATAGGCGTCGGTGGCCTCAGTGAATTGAATGTCAAGATAGACATCAATAGAACAATTAATAGGCGTCAGTGGCCTAAAAATGACACTTAAGGGCTAAGAGTAGCTATTAAATACAATGTAAAGATTGTCCAGGTTAAATACAGGCGACATAGGCCTTCAATGAATTGAATGTCAAGATAGACATCAATAGAACAATTAATAGGCGTCGGTGGCCTCAGTGAATTGAATGTCAAGATAGACATCAACAGAACAATTAATAGGCGTCAGTGGCCTAAAAATGACACTTAAGAGCTAAGGGTAGCTATTAAATACAATGTAAAGATTGTCCAAGTTAAATACAGGCGACATGGGCCTTCAATGAATTGAATGTCAAGATAGACATCAATAGAACGATTAATAGGCGTCAGTGGCCTAAAATTGACACTTAAGAGCTAAGGGTAGCTATTAAATACAATGTAAAGATTGTCCAAGTTAAATACAGGCGACATGGGCCTTCAATGAATTGAATGTCAAGATAGACATCAATAGAACAATTAATAGGCGTCGGTGGCCTCAGTGAATTGAATGTCAAGATAGACATCAGTAGAACAATTATGTAATACATGCGTAAATGAAAATTGAATAGAACGATTTACGTAACCTGAATAAAATTTTGAAGAAGAGATGCAGCCAGGCAGACAGGCAAGGAATCCGCAGTACCCAAAGGAACAGGACATCAGCAAGCGACGATGTGATCTGGCCATGCGATGACAAGAATGGAAGCGTCCACCACAGCAGGCAAATCCCCCAGTGGAAGTGTGAGCAGGAACATGTAGAATTCCAAACGAATAATCCGACTTTCAAGTTGTGGAATTTTTAGATTGATTTCCAAACGGTAGAGATGATGAACTTGAAATTTTGAGTTTCAAGAGGTGAAGCCAATTGTTAGAAGAATGGCAATTGATGCCCACACGAGGTTGTGAACTTGACAAAGTTTATCAGCGTAAATATGTGAAGAAATCGATGAATAATTGAATCACAATTGAAGAATAGAATAAACGAATTAATTTGGAAGAATAATTCACTTTTAAAAACGTTCCGTAGATCAGATGAATATGGATAAACGCCTACACGAGGTTGCAATCTTGACAAAGTCTATCAGCGTAAATAAGTGAAGAAATCGATGAATAATTGAATCACAATTGAAGAATAGAATAAACGAATTAATTTGGAAGAATAATTCACTTTTAAAAACGTTCTGTAAACTAGATGAATTTGGATGAAAAGTTTAGACCGGGAGCGAGATGTGCACTCACCGACTAGACTCCATTGAAAGACAAGAAGACAGACCGACGCTCAAGCAACAAAAGGAAAGCGGAAATGTCAGCCACGTACATAACACGTTTACAATCGTTTGGTGAAAAAGTAGCAAATATCTAGAAAGTAAGATGCCTAAAGACAAAATAAATTCCAAAAAATCGAATAGTACAAATATTAAAATTGAAACGACAAATAACACGACGAATAATATAGGAAACCAACTTGATTAGAGCAGTGCCGTAGAACCGTGACTGTGACGTCACCGGACAGCGCAGACGGAAAATGACGACATGATGTCCACGTAGTAGCGGAACGAGTAACAAGTGGAACCGTTACAATAAATGCTTTGTCAGATTTTACAGCATTTGAAAAACTATTTAAAACAAGGGTAAAATATCCTACAAATTGGTTAACCAATGACTAAGAATATTAAGAGAACTCAATGATTACTACCCTTGAAATTCATGATGAAGGATAAAAATTGTATTGGTAAAATAAAATAACAACCCTTTATTCGAAAAAGTAGTTATCAGTTGAATTATAAACGTTTATTCATGAAAAGTTCCATTCGACATAGGGATTTCAATGTAAACACGGGTTGAAGTGTACGCTTTTGAACAGCTGATCGGCTGTATGTTCTGGCCATGTAGATCTAGTAGGCGATGTTTCATCAACATCGTTTTGAATCAGCTGCTGCTGATGATGGTCGCTAAAATCTAGATCATGGCGCATGCGATGAAGTGAGGTTATTGATTTATTTACCAATACTGACTGCTCAGTAGGCTTTATTCTGTACTTTTATACAATTTTCCACCAATATTCTATACTTTTATACATTATCAATCTAAGAAAATTATATAAGGTAGGTTTATATTACTTTTACTTGCATTTTAAGCTGATTTCTTTACATTTGTCATCGTAAACAGAAACTAAAAATAGCTCTGGCCTACTTGATGTGTTTTGGACATTTGTAGAGCATAAAAGGCATATTGAAATGTTTTCTCTATATATTCCTACCACAAGAATTTTCTAATACATATTTTTAATAATTTGTCATGTATTATGCGTAATTTATAGTAATCTTAATAGATTTTTTTCCTCAATGAAAGCAATTGCGAAACATTCATTACTTTGTTATTCCATGTAACTTACTTTTTAAGCGATTTCTCATGATATCCAAGTCACTGCTCATGAATAATTCTTTAACTTCTACTGATAACTTATTCATACTATCGTCTCGTATTTAGGTCAGTCAGCCTGCCATCTTGTCATGAAACTAGAATTAGGTTAAGTATTGATCTCTTCAGAAGGAGACAGTAGTGCTAGATTCTGTAAACTAGGTCACACTTTGCATCCTTTCCCGTAATACTTGAATAACAGTGCAATCCCGCGATGTTCTAGTTCCAGAACTAAAATTGTGTCATTCGACTTGTACTGTCTCACTCGATTTGACCCGCTTTCGTACTGTGTGCACTGTTCCTCTGTTGAATATTTATTAAGGGATTTCAAAAACTTGACAGGTAACAAAATGGATAAAGGTGATGGATGTTCGGAAAGCATTCCTTTTAAAGTGGTAGATTGGAGCCGGGAGCGAAAATTTGGCGTGGTTGCTTCTTCTCTACAGGATTTTGTCGACAAAGGTAATAGAAAATTTGTTTCAATATTAAAACTTATAAATTATTAAAAGTTGAATAGATCATGTATAAAAATTTAATATTCTTTATCCGCTATACAAAATCTCTGGTATTGCATCATTATTGCTAAAGGAACTTTATTGATTTGATGTCCATAATGAAGGTAAAAAAAGGCAAAAAATCCAAAGACATGTCAAATTTTAGATACCTATCACAGATAGGTACCACCACATCAACTAATTATGTTTCATTAAATGAGTAAAACTAACTAGTCCTAACTCCTTATCTTTGTTTATCTCAAATTAATATTATGAATTTCAAGGTTTATTACATATTCAAAGGTTGTTTTTCAGTTACGTACTCCATAGGTAACAATTCAGAATGTGGTACGGTAAATTCTATGTTTTGCTTGTGAATACCTTACCAAATTTTATAACATCACCAAAGATAGTTTTTTCAATATACTAAATCATCTTATATATATGATTTTATATATTTCTTCAATTACTAAGACCTTAACTCTTTGGTACGTGGCCATAAGCTAAGCCATAAAGAAAAGATAGTAAAACAAAATATCTCATTGTATAGGAGTAATTATGTTCCAAATTTCCAAACCAATTACTATCGACTACTGTCTATTTTCATACTTGGTTTTATTACTGTTTTGGCAGGGTGAGAATGTAAGAACGGCACATTATAAGAGACTACCAGCGTCACTTAGCTTCACAAAAAATATTAAATAAAAAGACTAAGAAATTGTTAAAAACCACAGATTTTAATAAAATTTAGAAAGACCGGTTTTGCTTGTTACACCATTGTCGATATCTGATAAACTACAACTAAATACAAGATCAGCAGAATTTATACTAGTGGGCGAGTATTTCTATTGGTCAAGGGCATGAACGCCTGCCATTGGCCCAGCTAGACTTAGACAGTCTCCTCCCACTTAACGGTATAACAGAAACGTCACAAATTGGCGGTTTAAGCCAACAGACCCGCCATGATAACAAAATTTAGTTTCAGTACAAAATAAAAACCAAGAAAACAAGTAGAAGATAATAAAACAAATAGCTTATGACTAATGGATGCTAACAATGTTATGATAAAACTAAACTAGTCGTTAGTTTTGTATTTACCCATTGGTTTTATTATCTTTTAACTATTGTTTTCTTGGTTTTTATTTTGTACTGAAACTAAATTTTCTTATCAAAAATTTTCTGTTGCTTAAACCGCCATTTTGTGACGTTTCTGTTATACTGTTAAGTGGGAGGAGACTGTCTAAATCTAGCTGGGCCAATGGCAGGCTTTCATGCCCTTGACAAATAGAAATACTCGCCTACTAGTATAAATTCTGCTGCTCTTGTATTTAGTTGTAGTTTATCAGAGATTGACAATGGTGTAACAACCGAAACCGGTCTTTCTAAATTTTAATAAAATCTGTGGTTATTGACAATTTCTTAGTCTTTATATTTAATACTAGCAGGAACCCGTGCTTCGCAAGGATCTATTTTCATACTTGGTTTTATTACTGTTTTGGCAGGGTGAGAATGTAAGAACGGCACATTATAAGAGACTACCAGCGTCACTTAGCTTCACAAAAAAATATTAAATAAAAAGACTAAGAAATTGTTAAAAACCACAGATTTTAATAAAATTTAGAAAGACCGGTTTTGCTTGTTACACCATTGTCGATATCTGATAAACTACAACTAAATACAAGATCAGCAGAATTTATACTAGTGGGCGAGTATTTCTATTGGTCAAGGGCATGAACGCCTGCCATTGGCCCAGCTAGACTTAGACAGTCTCCTCCCACTTAACGGTATAACAGAAACGTCACAAAATGGCGGTTTAAGCCAACAGACCCGCCATGATAACAAAATTTAGTTTCAGTACAAAATAAAAACCAAGAAAACAAGTAGAAGATAATAAAACAAATAGCTTATGACTAATGGATGCTAACAATGTTATGATAAAACTAAACTAGTCGTTAGTTTTGTATTTACCCATTGGTTTTATTATCTTTTAACTATTGTTTTCTTGGTTTTTATTTTGTACTGAAACTAAATTTTCTTATCAAAAATTTTCTGTTGCTTAAACCGCCATTTTGTGACGTTTCTGTTATACTGTTAAGTGGGAGGAGACTGTCTAAATCTAGCTGGGCCAATGGCAGGCTTTCATGCCCTTGACAAATAGAAATACTCGCCTACTAGTATAAATTCTGCTGCTCTTGTATTTAGTTGTAGTTTATCAGAGATTGACAATGGTGTAACAACCGAAACCGGTCTTTCTAAATTTTAATAAAATCTGTGGTTATTGACAATTTCTTAGTCTTTATATTTAATACTAGCAGGAACCCGTGCTTCGCAAGGATCTATTTTCATACTTGATTTTGATGTAATGAAGTTTTGAAGAATTGAAAATAGGCCTATTAACCATCCTTGGTTAATTAAGAATCTAGCCTATATGCAAAATTTCAAGTTAATTAGTCCAGTAGTTCAGACGTGATGATGCGTCAAACATAATTTTCCTATCCCGTACGTGTATAAGCCAACTCTTTATTTTATTATAGATATTGTTAACGACTGCAAGAGATAGGAGTGTGGAACAGAATATTTGTGAAACTATGATAGCGAAAGAAGTGTCTCAAACTCAATAGTAGGTACTACATGAACTTTTTGAAAGTGATTTGAAAAAAAAATGTTAAAACAACATAACTGAAAGTTGTCAACCTTATCATTCTACCTCCATTTAGAGAGGCTTTTTATATATATATATATATATATATATATATATATATATATATATATATATATATATATATATATAAATGAATGGCTGTTTGTGTGTTTGTTCCCTATGACTTGAAAAATGCTTGACATAACGGTATGAAACTTTGGAAAAATGATGTGTGAATATTGGGGATGGTTTCTGACCAGAAATTTTAATAGGGTGGCTAATAATGATTATTTATTAATCCATTTTACAGACCTATGTTTTCGAAACTGTCGACAGAGCGGCTACCGAAGAACGGAAAGATGATCATGATTCAAGATCATATTGAGATAATATGATTTAGCATCTAAAGTTACCTGCTGTAATAAACACGTCACCCTTTGATAAAATGTGTAGGCTACTGGTATTACAACGGTAGTTTGGAGTTGAACTGTAGTTGATTGGTACCAACTGTAGATAATGGTTCCTTAGAAGACCTATACAAATAATTATCACACCCCTATCATTGAGTAACCGGAAAATGTTGGAAAAAAATTATTCACATCATGGAAGAGAGTTGTTCATATTGCATTCATTAATGGAAGAATAATTTACAATTTTTTTATTTAGCTTAGCTCATACCGTATTCATCCTAAAATGGAAAATGGAAAGAGTATGTAATTCCTGGTGATTCATCGTACACCGCATATATCATGGACCATCTATTGACAATCAACAACTATGAAAACATTGAATTCATCTTTGAAACACTGATTTATCCTAGCTATTTTTTTTTTTTTTAATTCAACGCTTTACTGTCAGATATTATCACCAATTGATTGAGAAGAATATGTTTTGGGAATAATGAATGCTGCATGACTAAGCACATAGGAAGTTCGTATTCAGAAGTAAATGAAAATATTGATTGTCAGATAAATTTCATGATTCACCAAATAAAGTAAAGTTTGACATGAGATACATTGACTTTTTGGCGGTACGAAGTTCGTCAGGTAAACTAGTTGTAAATAAAGCTTCATTATCAATAGTCAACGCTGAAAAAAGACAGGCTCAATCACCAGGAATACTATAAATTCTTTGAAGGACCAGTAAGCCATTAATTTTGAGTAGTTCAATCACTTCCATTATGGACACTGGATGCATTATGGACAATTAATACGTATGAAATTTATTAGCTACAAAATAAAAAACTTTGTTTGTAGTGGCGCCGACTACTACAATATGAATAACCATTTAGATCAAATATAAGAAATTACTCACATCTCTCATCAACTCGTACTTTTTGTTCACAAAATATTAACACAAAAATATAAGTTATATTGAATAAACTCACGACTAGTACTCAAGTTTGTCTTTTTCTGGCCGTGCTACGAATAAATGTAAGTTTATGTTTTACATCTCGTTTTTGTAATCTTGTTGTCTATTAAGAAATTTTCCAATGTGATTTTTGTTTGCAATAAAATTTGAATTTGAAAAAAAGAATTATCAACAAACTCCTGACCAAAGAAAATCTCTGTGCTCTGTTCTAATCGGAATGTATGAGACTGATAGAACAGCTGATAGAAGGCGCAAACCGACCGAACTGGCCAAGCGTACAAACATGTGGCAAGCTCGCGCTTTCGATCCACAGAAAATTAAATTCGATCAGCTGATTGATAAAAATATTTTAATCTCAGTTCCATATGGCATTCACCTTACCATGTTCATAACCTTACTAAATAGGATCCTTTTTCATCCTTTGAAACCCTTTGAGGCAAAATATCTCAAAATCCGTTCTTAGTGCGCGTCTAGCATGTTTGAAGAATATTTGTGCAGAGTTTTAAAGTCTGATTGTGTGATTTTACATGAACATTTTCAAAAAATGCCCTCTCCTGGACCACTCTCTGCTCCTGGTCGGAATTTTTCTGCATAGATCTAATTATTTTTCGTAGCTAAACAAAAAAGTTCCTCATGACTTTGCTGTGCAATGGGCGGTTAAAAAGTACAAAATTTTGGGGGGCCCCAGCTCCCTCAGGGGGGCAAATTTCTGAAAATCCTTTCTTAGTGGATGTTTTGAGGCTACCATAAACAATTGTGCAAAATTTCAAGTTTGTAGGCTTAGTAGTTTGGGCTGTGGTGTGATTTCAGTCTGTGGGGGCTTAGCCTTTTATAGATATAGAGAAGATGAATAATTACCACAATATCAACTTCTAAACTACACAAAAAGTAATAGTAACTAAATTGAATTTTATAAAAAAAATGTGGTGTGGCGCACTCGCACAACTTCACTTGCCGTTATGAAAATTGATAACGTGACGCTAGTGTTCACGCGCATCTCAAGTCTACTATTCAAAAATCTGAGCCAGCTGGTGCACTACCTCCGTAAACAAAGCCATAGTGCATTCGTGTGACGAATGCTCATGTGACGACGTTACTTATAGTGAATGATTTAATAGAATCAACAGTTTGCAAAATTGAATTATCACATTTTCTCGAATTTCGAGCCTATTTTCAATTTGAGGTGAAAATGTTACTGAACATTAATTCTAGAGATTTTCATGCTAGGACTATCAAAATAATTGCTAGGAATATCAGCTTAAGTTATTGGAACATAAACGTCCTACGGGATAATATATCTTCTTGTACTATCTCCTGTCCATGGCTAAGGCTAAGCTTTGATGAGAGGTCAATCAAATATGTTTGCTATTTTGAACTGTATTTTTAAATATTTTTCCGATTTTTACACGGTTTTGTGTGAATTACAGCTTGCGAAAAGCTGAACATGACTGGTCCAGTGAAAGTTGTTCTGGAGCTAGACGGCACAGAGGTAGACGAAGAGGAGTATTTCAACACTTTGGAGTGCAACACTTGTCTAATGGTGTTGGCCGATAGCGAGAAATGGGTGCAACAAGGGCGTCATTTGAGGTAAAAACATCATCTCTAGGTTTTTCTCTGTAATGCTTAGACAGATTGCCATAGAAGTGAATTTTTGGCCCATTTATCATAGAGAAAATTTAGCATAACATGATATACCATACTATTTAGTGAGTACTATTACATTATAATGGCAGTATTTGATCAACATTGGGGCTGCTTTCCTTGACTATCATTCGACAAAGCAGATAAAGCAGCGCTATCCTTTTCTACCTCTGCAACGATACCAGATCTTTTTTCAACAATGTGGAGATTAAGTTATTCAATGTCAGTTATAAAAATCTATTATTTAATCATTAAAAAATATAATTTCCTGACGAATAAAATTCAATTGATCATTTAAACAAGAATTAAAAGTTAATATTTCACAGATACACCGGTATTAACTGTATTCTATAGAAGGCAGAGGCAGAGAGTCGACAACGGTGTTCTCCCATCTTTCTCCACTGTCATAACATGGACCTCACTCATACAGGGTGCTCTGAAAAAGGTGCCCATAAGTCAGGGCGTGATTCCTCACATCAAAAGAAGAAAAAGAATTCCAATTAACATAGGTCTGAAAATGCTTGGTTATCAAGTTTTACAGGGTGAACGATTTCGTCTGGATTTCAGTTCCCCTGCTGAAACGAAGTCCTACGGGTATTTGTTAGCGTACTCTATGTAAAATGAACTGAAAAAAAATGAATAAAACCGTTCTCAGACCTGTAGCTACAGTAATTTTTAAGATATGTGACGAAATACGCGAAACGTTGTCCCAAAAAACAAGTTCCTTCAAGGTTTGAAGCAGATTTATTATGTTAAATGTACAATAAACACAAATATTTTTTACAGAAGTTGTAGAAAATCCAATTTCGAAGAGAAAGATGTAAAATAAGTCTATAATAGACAAACGCAACCTTAAAATAATAATCCTTAATTACATACAAAACGCATGAAAAATAGACAAAATCTTTTGAGCTCTCTTAGTCCATACAAAATAACTTGCGACTTGGAAGGATAAGCGGAGCAGAGAAAAGTAGGGCCATAGTACCGTGCTAGAGCGTTCTGTAGTTTATAGTAAGCAAGGTCTACAAATACAGGTCATGACACTCGTGTTCCTTATGGAGCGGCCATTATGTGGGGTCTTCTTGGCGGTACATTTGAAATATACCAATCTGCTCAAAATCATGCATTATGCTTTTTTAAAACAATATTTTGGTTCAGATAATATGTAAATTCATGTTTTCGATTTTTTAACAATAAAATTCCAATAATAAATGGCTCAGAAATTATTTTTTAATAATTAAAAATTGTTCTTATTCTTGTAACTTGTTATAAGATTCATAAGGCATTGGGACAAAAGGCAAACCTCAAAAAGAGTTTGAAGTTCCCAATCTAAAAATCAAAAATTCAGTCTGATTCAGTTCCTAGTTGGAATCTAAATATTATTATTCTGTGGGAAGAATTTATTTTACAATTCAAAGCCAAGCAATATTCCTTGAACAATATAACAAAATAACACATCATGTTGTTCAACTATAATGATAACAGCTGATAAATTTGAAAATTGGTGAACTAGAACCCCATAAAATGGCGATTTTGCAATGAATCACGGGATTGTGTCATGACCTGTATTTATAGACCTTGGTAGTAAGTGTTCAACTACTCATGATACGCATCGCATACGTAGTTTCCTCTCTGAAAGCAGTCACCGAGTCGACTGAGTCTAATCGACAAATTGGCAACTGCGCTTCTTCCTATATGACTCTATGCATCACTGTAATTGGCTGATTTCCCTCCATTTCTCTGCTCCGCATATTCCTCCAAGTCGAATAGACAATAGTTAGTGCTAGCTAGCCAACTTTACTCAACCGAGTGTTAGACTCAACTCACACTGCTTCAGTTTCATGCTACTCCGTTTCTAATCTCACTTTATCAAAAACAACTTCAAGGAAAAAGTGTTAATTGCGAACTAAAAAGAAGAAAATGAATATACCTCATAATTCCGAACAAAAAACATAGTTTAAGAAAAAAATTTAATAATTTTTTGTTAGCCTTTGTAACTAGTGAATTGTTAAATAAATTCTGTAACAAATTTTATAATAATTATAATGAATATATTTTCTTATCTAATTCTTTTTATTGTCTTATTTAAAATAATGGAACAAAAAAAAAGCAATAAGAAAGAAAATGTTTCTACTGTGCGCTTCAATCATGAAGATGAGCCTTCAAAGTTCAAATTCTAACCTCACTTGATTAAAAATACACGGTACCACGCAACTCAAGTCGCTTCTCGACCAACATGTCGAGTTGCCGCTCGACTCAGTCTCACCGTCTCATTAGCAGGTTGCAGAGTCTAGAATCGACTTGTCTGATTGAGTGTCACCATTTGCATGCACATGCTGCGTCGCAAAGGGACTCGAGTTGCAGTCTCTTCTCGACTTGAGTCGTGCAAGTGTGCGTTGAGTCTAAGGACCGGTTTCAGAGCTCAGGATTCAGCTAAGCTAAAGACTTTGAACAGCTGGAGTCAGAAAATTGGCTTTCCGAAACGGGGCGTAGTCACAGTTTTTATAGTAATCTTTATTTTCTCATTTCTATAATTGGAAACGTTTTTCCTTGACAAAATTATACATTCCTAAATAATTCAAAATAGCTGAAACTCTACACTGTTTTCTCTGTATTTTATTTTGTGTTAAAGTTTCTAGTTTTTACAAATTCAATTTGAACGTGGACTGCGACTACGCCCCGTTCCGGTAAGCCAATTTTCTGACTCCAGCTGTTTGAAGTCGAGAACTCAGCTAAATCCCGAGCTCGGAAACCGGCCATAAAATTTACTTATAGTGACTCCACGTTATAATGGCAGTGTTTGATTAGCAATGGAATTGCTATCCTTGTCTATAATTCAACAAAGCGGATAACGCTATCTCTTTCTCGCTTTGCTCTGCTGCCAGATCGTCTTTTAACAATGTAGGATTAATAATTAATTAACAAAATATTTCATCTTAATTATGAAAATTCATTATGAAATAATTGGAAAATATAATTTCTTGCTTAATAAAATATGGTTGATTATTTTAAACGAGAATGAACAGTCAATATTACCATAGAGAAACGATAGCACAAGTAGATATCCCATGGTATGGGGCGTTTATGTTGCAACTTTTACTGTTATTCCAAGCCGATAGTTCACGTAGTTCTTTCCCATGCAGCTGTGTGACGCTGGTAGTCTCTCATATTGTGTCGTTCATACACTATCACCCCAACAAAACAGTAAAAATTGACAATAATCGACAGTTATCGGCTTGAGATAACAGTAAAAGTTGCAACATAAACGCCCCAAACCATGGGATATCTATTTACGCTATTGTTTCTCTATGATATTATTACATCAATAAACCTGTATCAGCTATAGAAGGCTCACAAGACAGAGCTATACAAGACAGAGACTCGGCAATGCTTCTCTCCTATCTTTATCCACTGTCATTATAACGTGGACCTCACTATAGAATTACTGAACCGACCGGATGTGTGTGTGTGTGTGTATTGTGTGTGTGTGTGACTGTAGTAGTGAATGCGCAGAATACCTGGCGACACGGTGGACGGGGACCGGTGCGGAGGAGGGAGAGACGGAGCGGTGCGACCACTGTTGAGTCGTATCCATGGTGACGTGGCTCATGTTAGCATGCTGGGCGGTCAGGAGTTGGAGCTGCTATCAGACATGGACCCTGACAGTCTCACAGATATCATACCCGATAGGTGAGTACACAAATAAAGTAACCACCCAATTAATGATTATGTCTGTCAATGTCGAGCAGAAAACATGAAATTTTCGACATGCTAGGAACGTTTTTGTTTTAAATGGTAAGTGGGTGGTGAAAGCGTGAAAGTTTCTCAGAAATAATTGAAATTATTTTCCAATTGTAGTCGGAAGATTGTATTTTGGTCTTCAAGGAATTCCAAAGTCAGAAGGGCGCATGCATGGTATGCACTGTGTACTAAATTTTATGCTAAAGGCTGGCAATGTACAAGATATTTGACTGAATTATTTCAAACACAAACAGCTGATTCCCTTCAGAAAGGATGCAATGTAACACTGCTTGGATTATTCGAGGCGAGGTTGTCAGCTTCACTATCCTAATATCTGGGTCCGAGCTTCGCTCTGGAGTGTAAACGCATAGAAAATTTGTAGCGAAAGATTGAATTTATAGTTTATATTCATTTATTCATTTTTTCAGTCGTACAATAATTATTTTTACAGTTATATGAGGAGGCACAACAGGCTTATGCCCAAAACTGTCCCTTTTCAAATTGATACTACAGTCCAAATCAAAATCTAGATTAAGCTACTATCACTCACCAAAATAACAATTTATTCACACATCATCAATTACAAATAGATATAGCCTACTATGAAATCGATTTAGAATCATACATTATGTTTGCTATAATATTTGTTAATATACTATGTACTATTCTACACTAACAGCATATAGTTACTTTCCGAAGTAAACATGTTTCTCTAAAAAAAGAGAAATAAACGGAAATAAGTTTTGCTGAATTTTTCTTCTCGTGAGATCCCACGCATGCACTCGGTCACAAACTTCCATTACGGTATCGACAGACGACAAAATTTCCAGCTTTTTTCCCAAGGACGTATTTATCCTTTAATGTCCTTCAGCGAGTTATCCCAGGTTTGAGACCTAGTGCAATCGAATTTTCATATCATAAACCTACTTTGTTCCAAATTTCGTGAGAATCGTTAGAGCCGTTTTCGAGATTCGGTCACATACAGACATATAAACATATATAAACGTCTAAACAGGAATTGCTCGTTTAATAGTATAGGATAATCTTAAGGCTTGCATGCACTGAATTTTTCAAGCGTTCTGTATTTTGTTTTTGTTGGTTCCAGCTATTGATAGCAAATGGTGATAGTCAAATCCTTGACTTTGAAACTCCTGAGAGGCCAAAATAAGTTCTTGCGACTAATTTTGACCATTAAAAAATAATTTAAATTATTTCTGAGAAACTTTATCGCTTTCACCACCGACTTATCTTTTGAAACAAAAACGTTCCTAGCATGTAGAAAATTTTATGTTTTCTGATCGAAATGTCTGGACATTGACGAACATAATCATTAATTGAAAAATAACTATCGGTCGGATAAAAATGATCCAGATAGCAATAGAAAGGAAATATTCTCCCCGTTAATTTGATATAACATTCTCACGCATTACGATGCCCCATGATTCTGAGAAAAGAGGTATTCAAAAGAAAAACAAATTTTCGCGATTTCATAAAAAAAATTGAATTTACTTTTAATCCTGTAACTTTTTCAGCACTACTGGCATATCGGGGATGATATTCTACATCCAATTCTGACGTGAAATTGGAAATGATAGAAAGTTGCAATTTTGCACGATTTGGAAACCTTGTAATTTCTTCGGATGGAGAGCCAAGTCTCAACTTATTTTACGAAGTCAAATAGAAACATACTAAATAGAAAGTATGTTTATTAAATTTACCCGCTGTAAAATGAACTATCGCAATGATCGCAACTCGGTTAATTGATCTTAAGTCAAGTAAGGCACGATCTTTGATCAGCAATCGTAAATTGAGAGATTGGTGGAACTTTATTCTGATAATTTGTCAAAGTCAAAATACTTTATTGCAGCAGCTAATCGAGAACATCAATTGCATTACAAATGTCAATGATAGATTGAATCATAATTATTACAAGCAGGAAGTCATTACAATAAATTATAAACATAAAAATATACTTATTTTCATAACAATATAAGTAAAACACACTCATAACACATAATCATATGACTAGTTCACCCATGAGAGTACCTAGTTGCTAATCAAGCATATTGTCAACTACGTCATAGAACTCTTCTATTTCATAAATTGGATTCGTCAACAGAAATCGTTTAACTCTATTCGTGAATATTTTTAATGGTAATTTTTTTATATTCTCAATTTGCTTTGATTTTTGTAGGAGTTTTCTGGATCAGCTGAAAGAAGCGAGCGGCCGATTCCTATGCGACAAACGTCAGGCGCAAGAGGCTCTGGACCTGCTCAAATTGTACCATACGGCAACCGTAATGCAGGAGGACATTGCCAACAAAAACCGCATCGCCCAATAGCTCTAGGTAGGCTGCTCGTGTTCGTGCTGTCTGCAGCCGCCAGCCCGGCGCACCACTGCCGACAGCACACATTGGAGCTCCACCGTTCACCTCACCTCACCCCATCACATTTTTCTATAGTAACGTTTTCTAAAGTGAGGTTTACGTTTTGATGGCAGTTTTTGATTGATATTGGTGTCGCTATCCTTGTCCGTCATTCGACAAAGCACATAGCTCCATCCCTTTGCACCTCCGCAACGTTTCCAGATCGTGTTTTAACAATGAAGAAAAACCGTTGATTATTTATTTATTATCACTAAATGTCATTGGCTATTACAAAATACATTGACTATAATTGTCACAAAAGTTATTACACAACATATTTCCAACAATATACATAACAGTTAATAAATATGCTGAGCATTTCAATTACAGTACATTCCTGTAAGAAGTAAAACAACAAAAAGAAAGAACAAAGGTCTCAAACTTATATATTAACAAAGTATTCATTCTCATTTATAAAAACCTATCATTGAAAATCTATTTTCTTGACGTATGAAATTCGACATTTCAAACATGAAAGAATAAATAGTTGAGATTACATCATAGCCACCTCAAATATGAGGCCCCGGCCTACGATATTGCAACGTCGCAGTGTAGGCCTAGAATCTAATACATGATTGGTGAAAAATATAAAAAAAAAATACCAGCTGATCTTTTTCGCCAATCACGTATTAGATTCTAGGCCTACGCTGCGACGTTGCAATATCATAGGCCGGGGCCTTTTATTAGATGTGGCTATGATTACATCAGATATACCGGCATCATCTATCCTCTACTGAAAGGGTTCTCCTATCTTTCTCCACTGCCATTATAACGTGGACCTGACTGAAGTAAGCATATCGACGCTCCCATAAATGACGCACCATCCATGAAACCATAAATGCACCATAAAATAATTATGGTAGTAGAAGGTGAAATTCATCTTCTATTACATTCATAGCATGAAGCAATCGTTAAATTTTAATGCGTACATTGTTATCCAGCTCAAAAATTTATGATCTTGACATGAAAATGTTGATAAAGAGTTTTTAGCAGTGATGTGATGTTTTGTTTCAAGTTGATTGTTATTTATAGTAATTGATGTCATTTATGATTGAAAGTTATTGAATATTTAAATTCAGTCAATCTATTTTCCATTTATGATTCATCTATTTTCCTATTGATTTTTTAATCCATTTTTTAAAAATATATCTGAAGCTCAAAATAAGTAGTAATCTATTGCTTTCAATTAATACAATACATTGAAAAAGCATGGGTGGTCAAGTCTGCTAAAATTGGAATTTTATTCAAAATTAGATTAAAGTACTTTGTACGGTACCTAATTTATTTTATTTACAATTTTCAAAAGAATATAGAAGGAATTTATAACGGAATTGTTTTCCTTTTGTAGCAAATTCAAGATAGGTTTTCACATACATGACATCAATTACAAAATCTCAATGCAAAGTAAGCCAGTTTATTTGTTCAGTATGAAAAATCTAAAATTCTGGGAAGTCTGTAAAACTATGGAAATTTTTGATATGAATACAGTTATATTTCAATTGATTCAGTTCCTATTAAATTTTCCAATGTTCTTCTAATATAATTCACAGTTGAATGCAGAGTTAATTTGAAGGAGAAACTAAGAATAACTAACTCAAGTTTTATTGTATTATAAAGGTTGAATAATTTGAAAAATATGAATGCACAAAAAGAACTCACAAACTCACTAAGGCCCGGTTGCACAAAAGCCGTTTAAATTTCAACCGTGATTAATTTACTCAAGAACCAATCAGAGAAGGCCTTCCTGATAAGACGGCTTCTCTGGTTGGCTCTCGTGGAATTAATCAAGATTAAAATTTAACCGGTTTTCGTGCAACCGGCACTAGGGCTTTCACATATTTGATCCACATAGTATAAGACTGAATTAATATTATACTGTCATATTTTTCAACCTTGAATAATTATCATTAAATTGCCTTGAGAGGTTTTAAGTATTATTATTTTTAATTAATGTCTTCTTCCTATTTGAAATTTTCAGTTATTTTTTCCTCCCTCTTGGTATTATTTTATCAAGTTCACCTATTATTCAATTGAATGGTTTAGTCATCGACAGTAAATACCAGGAATACAGCATGATTGGTTCAACATCTGAACCCAATGAAATGGTCTTATTCATTTATTTATCAAAGTAACTATGATTTCTGCTTTTGATCGTAATAAAACCATTCATTGCAGATTCCCTTACAAGTTAAATTTTGGTTGAACAAAACAAAGAACCTGTTGCATGTAAGTCTTCCAACTTTTGAACAATTTCTTAATAAATCTTATTATAATTTTGAATATTTAACTTTTAGATATAGAAATTCAATTAATTTAAAATGATTTCTCGCTTAAAATTGCAATTAATCTCAAAGATTCAAACAATTCTCATTTCTATTTCTGGTTCACTAGCTTTTAAAAATTTTAGTTCATCTAAATCATTTGAATCGACGCAATAAGTTTTTCATATTGGAATATAAACTGTCTTACTTGTTAGTAGCGTGATACATTATTATCCTGTTTCATAAGCCAACAATTTGAAATTCAAAGAGAATTTCAACAAGAACAAGCTGTAAACTTTGAAGATTAATGATATTTATGATTATAAAATATCAATATTAATTTCTGTTATTTATCAAGTTATTTATTGAAAATGTCCTGTATCTTGTTGAAATATGGTGCTGACATATGTGGAAACCCATTTTTATATTTTATCAATAATTCACATAATTCGACTCATTAGAACGTGTTGTGAATTAATAGAATATAAAAAGGTTACTTGAGGATCTCAATAATTATTGTGGTAGCCCTATAAAGAGAAAGTGAATAATTGTATGTTTTTTTTATAATTATCATAATATTCCAGTGGTATGTTATTATTTTATGTCATTATATTATTTCACAAACAATCAGCTTAAGTAATTTCAAGAATGTATTATATGTGGGACTACCTATGGATACTATATCACATTCAGTACCCCGTTAAAGTACATTTTTCTGCAGTCCGTTGAAACGTCAACCTCAATATAGTGCATCGCGATTCAGTACAGACCTCGTAATACATTTTGTGAGCAGTCCCTTGAGGTATACTATATCGAGGTTCCACTGTATCATCATCTTCAACACTATAGTTCATAGAAAACAGCAGCAATCGAAAATATATGAGAATTATGCAAATAATCTATATATATAAAAGCGAAATGGCACTCACTCACTCGCAGAACTAAAAATCTACCGGACCAAAAACGTTCAAATTTGGTAGGTATGATCAGTTGGCCCTTTAGAGGCGCACTAAGAACGGATTTGGAAAAATTTCCGAAGATACGCCCAAAATCTGCATTTTCCAGCGTTTTTTAGCGCTTTCTCAGCTTTATCGAGAACAAATGAACAGAAAATGTTCAAATTTATTACAGAAGCTCAGCTAGGATGTAATAATGTTGTGTTAGAAGGAATTTGCAATAACGTCAAAGATACGCCCACAATTAGCGTTTTTCCAGCGTTTTTTAGCGCTTTCTCAGCTTTATCGAGAACAAATGAACAGAAATTGTTCAAATTTAGTACAGATACTAAGCTAGGGTGTAATAATGTTGTGTTGGAAGGAATTTGAGATAACGCCAAAGATACGCCCAAAATTAGCGTTTTTTTGCGTTTTCTCAGTTCATTCATCAAGTAATAGACAGAAAATGTCCAAATTTTAGACAGAGGTTTAGTTAGGGTCTAAAAATGTTTGTGATGAGGTGACTTTAATACTTCATCAAAGATACGCCCAAAATCAGCGTTTTTCTCAGCTTTTCTGCGTTTTCTCAGTACTTTGACTTTCTGATGGAATGAAGCATGCTCAAATGAAAAATGCAGGCGAGCGAAGCGAGCCCGCTGATCCCATTTCTGGACGATCCAGTCGGGGGTCCAGGGGACGGAGCCCCATGGTTAGACGGATATGGCGAGTGAAGCGAGCCTGACGGCTAGTCTATATTATAATAAAGGAAGGATTCGATTTATACACGTACGGAATAGGAAATTGACGAATTACGCATCATCACGTCTGAACTGGTGTAGCCTACTGATTAACATGGCATTTTGCATTTATAGATTCTTAACCGTGGTTGGTTATAGGCCTATTTTAAATTCTTCAAGATTTCAGTACCTAGGTCAAGTTTTTAATTAGACCCATGCGGAGCACGGGTTACCTGCTACTCAGTAATAATTTTATGCTTTATAAACTATTTCTTGAGAAAATATTTAAGGATCATATTAAATGACTAGCAGGTAACCCGTGCTTCGCAAGGGTCTTTCTTAAAACTTGACGTAATGAAATCTAGAAGAATTCAAAATAGGCCTATAAGAATCCTCGGTTGATTAAGAATTTATATGCTGCATTTCAAGTAAATCAGTATGACCACCTTTCAATTAAAAAAAGAAGTTGGATTCAAAATGGCGGAAAAAAATTGGGTGTGACGGAAAACCTGTTTCTATCATTCGAAAAGGATCCCCAATTTCTTCTAATTTTCCTTGTAAGAGAAATCTTCTGCTGCTTCCATACAAACTGGAAGCATGACAAATAATTGAAAACTTGGCAAACTGAAAACTTGATGTAATCAAATCTTGAAGAATTTAAAATTGGTCTATAACTACCCTCGGTTAAGCAAGAATCTATATGCAAAATTTCAAGTTAATCAGTCCAGTAGTTCTGACGTGTTAATGCGTCAAACATAATTTCCCTATACTTTACACCTGTATAGGCTACGTTTATAATCCAGTTCTTTCCTTTATTATAGTATAGAAGATGATACATGGATGGATGATCATTGTTATTTTACTAAAAGATAGAATAAGTTGAATAGTTTCCCTTTCAGAGGGAGTTTTGACAACCCGCAAAACTCATTTTTCATTTGAAGATATAACGAAAAGGTGCATATGACCTTATTTATTTGCTCAGCTTGCCAAAATACCCCTCATTCCAATATTAAAATTTTCGACTGACTGTACAGTGAGTCAGTCATTCTATCAGGGCTCGAATAATTTTGAAATTTTAATTAAATAAAAATGGAAGAATATAATTTCTTTATGTAAATAACAACACCTTCATTCAAAGACATATGATACAGCATTGATGAAACTGTAGACGTTTATTTAGCACTTTGTCTCAAAAATTGTTCTAGCTGAAAAATTAATAATCCATGCCACGTTTAGGCCTAAACATTGCATCAGGAAAACGAAGTTTCAAAACTATGTTTTTCAGGTAGAAAGCAATATAGAAACAGATGTTCCTTTTTTAATTTCGACCATATGATTTGGTGATTTTTTAATGAAATCGAATGTACCATTAATGAAATTTAAACATTAACTCTGAAAAATCTAGAAGGAAAATAAAAATTTGGGCTTCCAGGTGCACGAGATTGATATTTTTAGAATCTATGTGCAAAATCTGGAGATCTAAATCATTCCTGTTTTTTCGGTATGCAATCCACAAATTGACATGTTTTGATGCGAACAAACGAACACACGAACAAACACAACCCTACTCTCTCTTATTATATAGATGAATATTCATAAACAGGATAGTAATGTATCACTTTTGTAATCATAACTGATTACCAAGTACTGTATAATGTTGAAGACTGATATTTCAAAGAGTATTTTAAAAATGTCTATCATCTGTCATACCCTTGCATATACTACTCAATGTTTTTACTTGTCAACTCTGACTTGACACGAAACGGTAAATCCTAAGGTAAGCATAAAGGCAAATCCCAACATGTGTATGCAGAAAGTATTGGACATTTTTTTATCCACACCTCAAGTTAGACCTTCGGATTTATCGGTGCGTGTATAGCCGTCTCTATGTGAATTGCCCACCTCTCTCTGTCTATGTAATAATCGTAACCGTAGTAGATAATATAGCAATACATAATTATTTTAACTGGAAGTAAAACAGATTGAAGATGAGTGTTGTGAACTGCAGAGGTGGTCCAACAAAGTAGAACATATTTTGAATGGTTGAAAAAATATAAAACTGATTTCCATTTTAATACATTTTTAATGCACTACTTATAAACTGCAGATTGATCAAATTGAATTTGAAGAAAATTTCTGTTGACATCGAATATGTTTATTCCAGTGTACCCTTACTGGAGTTTATGCATATCCACAGAAATTCTATAATATAACTGAAGTATTAAAGCTATTAATTATTCAAAAATATAAAATGTAAATTTGAATAGGCTACAAGCAGTATTGGTGTTTTTACATGGCGATGAGAATATCATAAGTTTAATGGTTATAATTTAAAATTTGAATAAACCAATGTTCCAGATTCAATAATCCTTGTGTCAGCTTTGTATAGAAAATACCATAAAATTGAAGTCAATTTTCAACCAGACTCTCAATCAAAACGAATCCGTCAATTTATTTACTTTTCAAAATTTAAACACCAAAAAGGAATATCGAAAACGTTGTGAGATATTTACACATAATGCAACGAAAATTATTAAAATTTGATTATATTCTAAAATACATTTAGTTTATTTAATAGATTTTAGTTTCTTCTCTTTATATTCCCATAAACATGTATCATTAAAAATAGTGGAAATCTAATATTTATTTTAAATAATACATCTTTGTATTTTCGTTTCCTAGCTCAATACTCATTTTAATCGTACTATATCAAGAATTTGGTTTTCTTCTTTGAAGTGAAAATCAAAAATTATCTCAGAAGTTCTGATTTGTAATTTTAACTTGATTTGCTCAATTCTCTCATCCAAAAAGGACAAATTTAATACATCCTTTGAACTCAGTACAATGTTTGCTATATACATTATTATTATTCTTGCAAATATTTTCTCGATATTATACTCAATATTAATTAATCGGGATTTATTCTGCTCAATTAGTTCCAATACAGTGTATCATTTTAGTATACTATATATTATGCTACTGTATTTATTAATCTATATTCCTTAACTCACTGCCACTTGAAAACCTTTTGTCATCAATTTTAAAGAAATATAAAATCAACAACATGAGGAAATTTATCTGTAAAAAATAATTCAAAAGACTTGAAAGTTTATCACAGTTTATCTTGACATTTCCATGTACTGTAGGCCCTATATCAATGTTGTATCCAAAATTAAAAAACTACGGTGAAATTCATCTCATATTTTCTGTTTTATTATCAATACTTTCAAATGTGATTATTACTAGCCTAGTTGGTGTAACTATTCGTTTTTCTGTTAATAATACGTTTTAATGAAAGCTATCATGGAATATAAATATAGCTAGAGCTACCTACAGTAACTATAGTAAGGTCTACGTTATGTTGGCAGTGGAGGAAGATAGGAGAAAAACATTGCCGATCCTCTGTCTTGTCAATGCCTTCTATAGAAGGTAGCTGATACAGGTTTCTTGATGTAATATTAACTGTTCATTCTCGTTTAAAGTAATCAATTATATTTTATTAATGAAGAAATTACATTTTTCAATAATTTAATAATGAGTTTTCATAACTAAAATGAAATATTTTGTTTATTTATTATTAATTCTACATTGTTAAAAGACGATCTGGCAACAGAGCAATGCGAGAAAGAGATAGCGTTATCCGTTTTGTTGAATGATAGACAAGGATAACAATACCATTGCTAATCAAACACTGCCATTATAGCGTGGACCTCACTATATAATATAATCTATATGGTTATATAATAAATTACTGTAGAGCTACCTAATGTAAACAGCCTTTACCTGACAGTCTAACACCCAGTTGCACAAAAGCCTGTTAAATTTTAATCGCGATTAAACGCCACAAGAACCAATCAGAGAAGCCTTCTTCTCAGAAAAAAATAGAATTTAATAATGTTTAAAATTTAACAGGCGTTTTTGCACGTGGTCTAAAACATTTTGACAAAAATTTAAGGAACTCAATGTGACTGATTTTGCAAGAAAAATGTAATAATTCAAATAAAAAATGGTATTCTGTGGTGAAATCAATAATATGAATATTGAAGACTTTATTGAGTAGCGAAAATGAAGAATATTGACTTGAAAGGTAGTGAAATAATTACAAATAAATTCAACTCTATATTCATTTGTTTATTTATTCTACATTAAAAATATACACAAATCAAATTAATCTATTGAAATTGATCTGATGAACTTATGAAACATTCTAATCAAATGGCCAAATATTTAATATCGTATAGGAATCGGCCATATAAAGTCAGTAGTCACTACTGGGTTCTTGAATTTATAAAATTTAGTGCCGGTTGCACAAAAGCCGGTTAAATTTTAACCGTGATTAGTTTCTCGAGAACCAGTATTATCAAAAAGACCTTTTCTGATTAGTTCTTGTGAAATTAATCACGGTTAAAATTTAACCGGCTTTTGTGCAACCGGGTCTTATAATTTCAGTTCTATGTAATTGAAATGAAGTGACTTAGTCGATAGGATGCCTTGGGGTTTGTATTACACCCTTAAACGATTAATAATCATTAATCTTAACAATGAATTATATCAATGAAATTATGATAATTATACAATTGGAAGTAATAACCACTGCCCATCCTGTTTATAATATGATATGAAAATAAATAAACTATCCATAATATAATAAGGGTACTGTAGTTAGAAATGTAGATGGAGTAGGCCTACATTTTCAGCTAAAGTAGTTGGTAGTGTGTGTGTGTGAATAATACATTTTACAAATTGAATAAAGGAATTTAAAAAGGGTAAAACAAAAAATATGCGATTGATGGTGAACAATGATAGTGAAATATGAAAAGCAAATACAGTAACTCAACTCTGATAATATTATCTAGAAATTATGTTTTTCTTCCAATTTCTTTTCTTTTTTTTATTAAGGTAGAATATTGAACTATTTTTCTGTGTTATTATCGTGAATAAAAATTAGCAGAAAATTATTTATTTATATACAATTTATAAAATCTGAATTATCCAAGTTGAATGAGAAAATTATTGTTATAAATATGTCTCCAAGGAATCATTTATGATTTTATTTGTAACATTAGGATTTGGTAGTTAGGGGAATTCACTGAAATATTTAAATTCGCATTTGCATTCATGTTAAATGTAACTGAATGGGTACATTCACATCCACTGTGCTAGGAACTTACCATGAAAATACTTTCTATAGCCATGCAAATTACTTAGAAGAATACAAAAAGATTACAATTTGTCTGCTACAAAAGATATTAAATAAAGAATATAATAAAATTGGTTCATATGAGTTTTCACACATATTCGGTCTGCCAATGTATGTAAGTTTTCACACATGCCAATGTATGAAATCTCCCCTTAAGATTCAATGGTACGTATTTTTCTTCTGCACAGCATAGCCATAGTTAAAAGATACCGGCATCTTATGCTTCGCTAAAGATAGCATCTACCTTTTCTCTATGGCATAACTGAAATTCATTGGAAATCAACGCATTACGTTACCCTACATGTCGTTAGATGTTGATTAGGATATATTGTGATTTACTATATCCAATATAAAAAATAAAGAAAATACTGTACATGGAAATGAATCAAACGAATGTCTTGTAGAAATCATGTTATTTACTTTTGAGAATCTCTTGATACACATAATTTTATCCATTAATAAGTACAAATGAAAAGTACAGAAGTATTATAATAAGTACTACAGAATGTCTGATAAGTCACTCCCTATTTTTATACAGCGATCATTTCTTCATTTATGAACCAATTTTGTTAGAACTACATTTGTTAGATAGAGCACTCCTTGAGGTTGTGTTTAACACCAATTTTCATTTGTTTCAGTTTAAAAATGCTCCCTTTCTTGACTGTAGAAAAAATAGCCAATATAGCTGCTCGTTATGAGTTCTGGGGATCTGTGGTGCGAGTACAAAGGTGGTGGAGGGCTGAACGAGGGATCCATGCAACACTGGATGCAAAAACACTGAGATCTTTCTAAAGAATCTTTGCAACAGAGTAATGTGACAGACTACTTTCACGAGATCCTTGACGCACTGATTTCTTAGGGCTCCTCATCAACATGTCACGAACTCTGGCAACATTCTCTGCTGTCCTTGACGTTGATGGTCTTCCTGATCGTCTTGCATCTGCTACACTCCCTGATTTTAGTAATTTGAAATGGAAATTTCTAACAGTTTTTGCATCCAGTTTTGCATGGATCCCTCGTTCAGCCCTCCACCACCTTTGTACTCGCACCACAGATCCCCAGAGCTCATAACGAGCTGCTATTTTGGCTCGTTCTTCCCCAGTCAAGAGAGGGGGCATTGTTAAACTGGAACAAATGAAAATTTGATACACAACCTCAAGGAGTGCTCTATCTAACAAATGTATTTCTAACAAAATTGGTTTACAAATAAAGAAATTATAGCTATATAAAAATAGGGAGTGACTTATCAGACAGCCTGTATTTGATGATTTGCAAAAACAAAAGTCAGCTATTTTCCCAAATTTCAAACATAGATTACTGGTAAGATTTGTGTAATTTATGAGACTTTATTATTTATCAGGGATTAAACCAATATTCAATGTAACCCAAATAATGAGGTACCCTAATCACCTTATTATTCCTGTGAGATTCATGCATTAACTGGATTATGGATTTTTAATTTTATTGAAGATTGAATGTTTTCAAATAGTGTGAGATTGTTTTATCAATTAAAAAATATAATTATTTATTCATTACAATTTATTTTCAAAGTATTTTTACATCTGCACTTATGGTCTATAATAAGCTAGTTTTTAACTGAATAAGTTTATTTTCCTACAATAAATTCATATAATGTTTTGTAAGAAGACTGTAATAAAGACTGGTTTTCTCTTTTAATAATATCTATGTTTGTTATAAGTGTGTTGTTCTGTTCAAAATATCATTTGTAACTTTTTAATTTTCAAATTGAGTTGATTTGTAAAAATTTGTCTTAAAGTTTTGACTATACCATAATTTGAATTTGTATTTCTCAAATTCTTATGTGTTGCTTTAGACTTGAATTTTATTAAAATTCGTTCCTTAATTCATACATTCAATAATACCTTCTTTTGTTAAATTTTTTCCATTTTCAGCACAAATTCTTTGATGCTCATTATTATCATTGTAATTTTTGTACGCTTTGTATTTTCTTACATTAAAAAACCATTACATGTGATGAGTTCTTTTAAACGCAAACTTTAAAAAAACAGAATGATAAGTTTTTACTGTATTAATGTATTCCTATAAAGTTATCATAATTTATTCACATAATATACAAAACTCAGAGTATTATAAAGTATATTGGATCATGAAAGTTGAGAAGAACAAAATTAAATAAGGCAATTAAAAAAATGTAGTAATAGAATTTATTGATTTATTAAATTAATTGCTTGCACTTTTATACCTTGCTCATATATACTGTAACAAATTATACTATTTAAACCACTGAATGGAAAAATTTCGAGAGATATTGTATAGTTACCAATATATTTAGATGATATTGTGTGGAACAATTTTAGTGGGGTAATATGCATGCTGAAATATTTGATTAGGATCCAAACGGTCTTTCCAATTATATGTTGATTGTCTTTCCTATGTGAATAAATAGACTTGTTTTAAGATTGTGTTTATTCATTTTTTATTTTACCCTATTCAAAACAATTGATACTTTCAGTATGTACTATTACTTGGAAGCCTTCTTCAACTGAGGATGAAGCCTCAGCAGAAAAGTTGTAGCTTTTGCGTGGGTAATGGATGAATTGATATATATTTTTTCTAATAATGCAGTACAGTGGAAATAGTTGATTCCAAGTAATCATTTCCACCCGGTTCCGGTTTTACAAGGTGTCAAACTATCTATATAATAAATAACTGAAATACATAAAAGTGGCAATATTGTAAACTAGTTTCACTATGTGAATCATGTTCCACAAATTAATTAATTGGTCAATCTATTTATTATTTTAATTAATAACTTAATTAAGATGAGAAGACCAATAATTACTTTAGTTATATATATATATATATATATATATATATATATATATATAATATATATATATATATATATATATATATATATATATATATATATATATATATATATATATATATATAATATATATATATATAGAAGACACTTTAAAGTTTCTTCTATCTGCTCGGTTGAGAAAGGAAACTCAGTTCCCGAAAATTTCCCCCATTTCTAATGTAGGTTTTTAAGTGTTTTCAATCTATTTATATCGTGTCTCCTGTTTTAATTTATATATATATATAATGAGATATAACAATGATATATATATATATATATATATATATAACCAAAGTAATTATTGGTCTATTGGTTTCATATATCTCTGTCAGTTCCCTCCTATTTCTTGCTAGTAAATGTCCTTTTATTTGCACTTAAACATTGGTCGTGTACGATTTTATCTGAGGATCATAGATCTGTGCGTTGGTACCCAGATATGATGAGGATAAGAGATACTCATACAGTTTTGAAAAATAACAGTCAATATTGAAATCCCTGGGCCATTTTTCACAAACATGTTTCATCAATTATTATATTACTGTACTATTATTAGTTTATTTTGTTCTTGCCTTAGACCAGTTATAGAATAGACACGGCCCATTGTATATTCTTACTGAAAGTCGATGAAGCCAACATCTACTGCCATATCGCCCAATCGTGACGTCAGCATCGGATAGAAAACTTCTGTAGAGTTTGTTTACATTGTTTTCTATTTCAGCGGGAGTTTACCATTTTCATAAATAATAATTTACTTCCATTTGAAATAGACACAATCTGCTATGGAAAACAATGTAAACAAACTCTGCAGAAAAGTTTCCTATCCGATGCTGACGTCACGATAGGGCGATATGGCAGTAGATGTTGGCTTCAGAGGCTAGACTTCCCAGCGTGTCTATTCTATAACTGGTCTAAGGTTCTTGCTACTTGACTTTCCTATAGGTGCGTACAGATTTACACGCCGCGAACACAAGCAATTCACTTTTAATCAGCTGATGCCAAGCTTTTTACTTTCCTTGCCCTATTACCATAGGTAAGGAAAGTATTGCTTTCCAAAAAAATTTAAGGTACCCTAACTTAATGTTTTCTATACGTTTCAAGGTTCCCTGAGTCCAAAAACATGATTTTTGGGTATTGGTCTGTATGTGTGTGTGTATGAGTGTATGTGCGTCTGTGTACACGATATCTCATCTCCCATTTAACGGAATGACTTGAAATTTGGAACTTAAGGTCCTTACACTATATCCGACACGAACAATTTCGATCGAATGCGATTCAAGATGGCGGCTAAAATGGCAAAAACGTTGTCAAAAACAGGGTTTTTCACGATTTTCTCTAAAATGGCTCCAACGATTCTGATCAAATCCATACCCAAAATAGTCATCGATAAGCTCTATCAACTGCCACAAGTCCCATATCTGTAAAAATTTCGGGAGCTCCGCCCCATCAATGCAAAGTTCGATTTTAGATTCCCAATTATTAGGCTTCAGATAAAATTTAAACAAAAAAATCAAGTGGAGTAGATTGAGCATGAAAATCTCTACAATTAATGTTCAGTAACATTTTCACCTAAAATTGAAAATAAGCTTTAAATTCGACAAAATGTTATTATTCAATAATTGCTAATTATTGTTGATTCTGTTAAATCATTGAAGTTGCTTTCCATGACGAAACACTATATAATAACTTTGTTGAAGTTCAGACACTGTGTTACTTGTAAATATTTGAAAAAACACTTACTTTTGTTGGAGTATTGAGGAATGCATTTCACTCCTGAAGAGGAGCTTCATCAGCCTGACACCAGGGGCGCTTGCTCTAATGGGTTGGACTGTGTGGCCAAGATGTGGGAAAATATTACATTTGATTTGAAGTTAAGTTG
The DNA here is from genome assembly GCF_014356525.2 of Nilaparvata lugens. Classification (NCBI taxonomy): domain Eukaryota; kingdom Metazoa; phylum Arthropoda; class Insecta; order Hemiptera; family Delphacidae; genus Nilaparvata; species Nilaparvata lugens. The sequence continues at coordinate 62,616,069 of NC_052510.1, forward strand.
ATCATTTAATAGGTTGGATTTGTCATAGTGGAGATGTTTAAAATTTTGTATTGTTCTAGTGTGTTGAGTCTCTGGCTTTTTTGAATAATGTGTAGGATTTCGATATCTGTTTGTATGTTTTTGTGATTGTGTGCTGTGGCTATTAAATGTTCTGCATATATGTAGATTCTGAATTTGAATTTACTGCTTTACTCTTTATTTACAAATTTACTCTTTACCAACCCATAAGAGCAAGCGCCCCTGGTGTCAGGCTGATGCAGCTCCTCTTCAGGAGTGAAATGCATTCCTCAATACTCCAACAAAAGTAAGTGTTTTTACTTTCCTTGCCCTATTACCATAGGTAAGGAAAGTATTGCTTTCCAAAAAAATTTAAGGTACCCTAATTTCATGTTTTCTATACGTTTCATTACTTTCCTTGTCCTATTACCATAGGTAAGGGAAGTATTGCTTCCCAAAAAAATTTAAGGTACCTTAACTTAATGTTTTAGTCCCATATCTGTAAAAATTTCGGGAATTCGCCCCATCAATGCAAAGTTCGATTTTAGATTCCCAATTATCAGGCTTCAGATACAATTTAAACAAAAAAATTCGAGTGAAAAAGATTGAGCATAAAAATCTCTACAATTAATGTTCAGTAACATTTTCCCCTAAAATTGAAAATAAGCTCGAAATTCGAGAAAATAAGATTAGTCAATTGCAAACTGTTGGCAACTGTTGATTCTATTAAATCATTCACTATGAAGAGATAGCAGATCTCGTGTATATCTAGCGTTATTTTCCTGTCACCAGCTGGCTCAGATCTTAGAAAAGTAGACTTGAGATGCGCGGGAACACTAGCGTCAGTTGATAAATTTTCATAACGGCAGGGAAAGTTGTGTGAGTGCGCCACACCAGATTTTTTTCAAATAAGTAACACAGTTTCAGAACTACAACAGAGTTATTAAATCATTCACTATGAAGAGATAGCAGACCTCTTGTGTGTCTCCAGCGTTATTGCCCTGTCACCAGCTGGCTCAAATCTTTGAATAGTAGACTTGAGATGCGCGGGAACACTAGCGTCATATGTGATCAATTTTCATAGCGGCAAGGAAAGTTGTGTGAGTGCGCCACACCAGATTTTTATATCTCTATCTTACCGTTTCTGTACAAATACAGATATAATCAGCTGATGAAAAGTGTATTGCTGGTGTTCGCGGCACGTAAATCTGTACGCACTTTTTTGTACCTACTTTTTTTCCTTATAGATCAGGTAAGAGACTAGAGAAGAATGTAGTTACAATCTTAGCTCCATCGTTCTCTAATATTCTTATTCACTCCACATCTAGGGCCAGTGTACTCTATCAAGAGGATGGCTTGGCTCAAGTCTTGTATTTGATGGTCCGGAAATATCTGTCTCTGAAAAAAAATTATGAAATATAATTTCAAAGCATGATCAATTAAATGTATATTTCAGCAGTACACCAAACTGGTTCAACTGTAACGATTTTCTTCTGCAGCTAACATCAGGCAGGCAGGTGAAAGATTTCATAATCAGCACTTCTACAGGCAAAAGCATCATCATTATGATTTCATATTTTCAAGACAATTGACATTTTATCAATATGTTTTGCGGGACATAAGTAACAAGTTATAAAATTGAGCATCCATATAATAAAACAGAAGATCATGTTTATGAACTCAACACGAAATAATAATTATTAAACGAAAATCCAAATTAAATGCTGTGATTCACCCCGAAGACTTCTGCTACTGCAAATATTGTCAGCCCGGGAACAAACAAATAATTTTTCTACAGTAGCGCTCATCGAATTTCCATCTAGCTGTTTACCCTGTTGTCAATATTTGCAGTATAAGAAGTCTTCGGGGTGATTTACAGCATTTAATTTGGATTTTCGTTCAATAATAATTATTCATTAATTAGCATTTGAAGAAATTCAACTTCCGATTTATTTCCATCTGTAAATAAATAAATATTAAAGGTTAATAATTACCGACTAGAGCCTGGTTGTGTTGCCTCAAATGGACTCTGAAGAGTTGGAGGAAAAAATCGCGATACTGTTGAGTGGTGAAAGTGTAGAGAATCGGATTAACAGCTGAGTTGACTGGCAGAATGAACACCACAACCCAGCCATACAAATCAGCTGAAAAATATATCCTCAATAATAATATTCAATTATTGACTTCAAATTATTGATTGTGAGTAATCTGGAGATGTATTCATAGTCCAGTCAATATAGACATAAAAAAGGGGGTGTTCTTGCAATTTATATTGTAGTTCTGATTTTTTAATATTTAAAAACTTCTGAATGATTTCATTTTATTCATTATTTTATGATCTGAAAAAGTCGAGAGCAAATTTTTCTGTCCATTTACGAGATTTGGCAGAAATAGCTGAAAACTGGAAAATGAGCCGAAAATACGAGGTTTTTGGGCCACTCTGTATCTAGCAAAAGGAAATTTTGCATGAAGAAATTGGCTCTGAACTTCTCTTATGTACCCAAATAATATATTAAAAAATCAGAACTACAATAGAAATTGCATGCACCAATGTATATAGTGACTGGACTATCAATCAAAGTAAGTATAGTGAGGGTCCACGTTATTGCTTGATTAGCAATGGTATTGCTATCCCTGTCTTTCATCCAACAAAGCGGATAGCGCTATCTCTTTCACGCTTTGCTGTTTTAAGAATGTAGAATTAATAATTAATTAACAAAATATTTCACCTCAAAAATTAAAATTCATTATGAAAGTATTGAAAAATATAATTTCCTGCTTAATAAAATATGATTGTTTATTTTAAACGAGAATTAACTGTTATTGTTACATCAATAAACCTGTATCAGCTAGCGTCTATAGAAGGCATTGACAAGACAGAGGATCGGCAACGTTTTTCTACTATCTTTCTCCATTGCTATAACGTGGACCTCACTATATAATGCTGGCAGATATTTCATCGATTCATCCTTTTAATCGATGTGCTTTGGAGCTTCATTGTTATTTCTACATTTTTTCAAATATCTAAATAACCATTGAAGATGTGACCTTGAGGCCGGTTGCATTTGATTCCAAATAAAATTTTACATAAGATCCAGGCTTTTAAAACATATTTTCTTAATTTTATTTTATTAAAACTAGTCACTTGGACTAATCATTAATTTCAATTTAACATTTCTTAAAAAGTAAGAAAAACACCAAAGTCTTCCACTGAATCCTTCAGCTCTGATCTACAATAACAGGTGTAATTGTTCTACAATTACCTGTATTACACTATGTGCCGGTTGCACGTACGTCGGTTAAATTTTAATCGTAATTAATTCCACGAGCACTAATCAGAGAAGCCGTCTTTTCAAAAACGCCTTCTCTGATTGGTGCTCGTGGGATTAATCATGGTTAAATTTTAACCGACTTTTGTGCAACCAGGCCTATATAAAAAAGATTAATAAGATTCTAGAACATATACAGGCTGTCTGATAAGTCACTCGCTATCTTTATAAACCTTTAATTTTTTTTATTTAAGAACCAATTTTGTTAGAACTACATTTGTTAGATAGAGCACTCCTTGAGGTTGTGTTTAACACCAATATTTTCATTTGTTTCATTTAAAAAATGCCCCCTCTCTTGACTGGGTGAGCCACAATAGCAGCTCGTTATGAGTTCTGGGGATCTGTGGTGCGAGTACAAAGGTGGTGGAGGGCTGAACGAGGGATCCATGCAAAACTGGATGCAAAAACTGTTGAAAATTTCCATTTCAAATTACTAACAACAGGGAGTGTCGCAGATGCAAGAAGATCAGGAAGACCATCAACGTCAAGGACTGCAGAGAATGTTGACAGAGTTGGTGAAATGTTCATGAGGAGCACTAAGAAATCACTGCGTCAAGGATCTCGTGGAAGTGGTCTTCCACGTTACTCTGTTGTAACCTTAGACCAGTTATTGAATAGACACGCTGGGAAGTCTAGCCTCTGAAGTCAACATCTACTGCCATATCTCCAAATCGTGACGTCATCATCGGATAGAAAACTTTCAGATTGTGTCTATTTCAGAAGAATGTAAATTATTATTCATTAGAATGGTAAACTCCAGCTGCGCTACCGCTGAAATAGACACAATCTGCTATGGAAAGCAATGTAAAAAAACTCTACAGAAAAGTTTTCTATCTGATGCTGACGTCACGATTTGGAGATATGGCAGTAGATGTTGGCTTAGACAATAGGCCGTGTCTATTCTATAACTGGTCTAAGATTGTAACGAAGTATCTTAAGAAAGATCTCAGTGTTTTTGCATCCAGTGTTGCATGGATCCCTCGTTCAGCCCTCCACCACCTTTGTACTCGCACCTCAGATCCCCAGAACTCATAACGAGCTGCTATTGTGGCTCTTTCTTACCCAGTAAGAGTGGGGGCATTTTTTAACTGAAACAAATGAAAATTGATGTTAAACACAACCTCAAGGAGTGTTCAATCTAACAAATGTAGTTCCTGCTTAATAAAATATGATTGTTTATTTTAAACGAGAATTAACAGTTATTGTTACATCAATAAACCTGTATCAGCTAGCGTCTATAGAAGGCATTGACAAGACAGAGGATCGGCAACGTTTTTCTACTATCTTTCTCCATTGCTATAACGTGGACCTCACTATATAATGCTGGCAGATATTTCATCGATTCATCCTTTTAATCGATGTGCTTTGGAGCTTCATTGTTATTTCTACATTTTTTCAAATATCTAAATAACCATTGAAGATGTGACCTTGAGGCCGGTTGCATTTGATTCCAAATAAAATTTTACATAAGATCCAGCCTTTTAAAACATATTTTCTTAATTTTATTTTATTAAAACTAGTCACTTGGACTAATCATTAATTTCAATTTAACATTTCTTAAAAAGTAAGAAAAACACCAAAGTCTTCCACTGAATCCTTCAGCTCTGTTCTACAATAACTACAGGTGTAATTGTTCTACAATTACCTGTATTACACTATGTGCCGGTTGCACGTACGTCGGTTAAATTTTAATCGTAATTAATTCCACGAGCACTAATCAGAGAAGCCGTCTTTTCAAAAAGGCCTTCTCTGATTGGTGCTCGTGGGATTAATCATGGTTAAATTTTAACCGACTTTTGTGCAACCAGGCCTATATAAAAAAGATTAATAAGATTCTAGAACATATACAGGCTGTCTGATAAGTCACTCGCTATCTTTATACAGCTATAATTTCTTTATTTATGAACCAATTTTGTTAGAACTACATTTGTTAGATAGAGCACTCCTTGAGGTTGTGTTTAACACCAATTTTCATTTGTTTCAGTTAAAAAATGCCCCCTCTCTTGACTGGGTGAGCCACAATAGCAGCTCGTTATGAGTTCTGGGGATCTGTGGTGCGAGTACAAAGGTGGTGGAGGGCTGAACGAGGGATCCATGCAAAACTGGATGCAAAAACTGTTGAAAATTTCCATTTCAAATTACTAACAACAGGGAGTGTCGCAGATGCAAGAAGATCAGGAAGACCATCAACGTCAAGGACTGCAGAGAATGTTGACAGAGTTCGTGAAATGTTCATGAGGAGCCCTAAGAAATCACTGCGTCAAGGATCTCATGAAAGTGGTCTTTCACGTTACTCTGTTGTAACCTTAGACCAGTTATTGAATAGACACGCTGGGAAGTCTAGCCTCTGAAGTCAACATCTACTGCCATATCTCCAAATCGTGACGTCATCATTGGATAGAAAACTTTCAGATTGTGTCTATTTCAGAAGAATGTAAATTATTATTCATTAGAATGGTAAACTCCAGCTGCGCTCCCGCTGAAATAGACACAATCTGCTATGGAAAGCAATGTAAAAAACTCTACAGAAAAGTTTTCTATCTGATGCTGACGTCACGATTTGGAGATATGGCAGTAGATGTTGGCTTAGACAATAGGCCGTGTCTATTCTATAACTGGTCTAAGATTGTAACGAAGTATCTTAAGAAAGATCTCAGTGTTTTTGCATCCAGTGTTGCATGGATCCCTCGTTCAGCCCTCCACCACCTTTGTACTCGCACCTCAGATCCCCAGAATTCATAACGAGCTGCTATTGTGGCTCTTTCTTACCCAGTCAAGAGAGGGGGCATTTTTTAACTGAAACAAATGAAAATTGGTGTTAAACACAACTCAAGGAGTGTTCAATCTAACAAATGTAGTTCTAACAAAATTGGTTCATAAATAAAGAAATTATAGCTGTATAAAAATAGGGAGTGACTTATCAGACACTCTGTAGATAGATAGATGGATAAAGATGAATATAGGCCTATAAAAGATTATAAATGAAGGTATGATCGCTTCATTATAATGTGTTTCAATTGAGTCATACCTTTCATATATTGGAAATTGAACTGAACATTTGATGAATCAATAAATCATTGTTCAAGATAAATTTAGTACATTTTTTGAAAGGAATGCTGTCATTATAACGTGGACCTCACTATAGCAACCTACTTGGAATTCGTATGTTGAAGAAAACGAGAACTTTCAAAATGAATATAGGAAGCCAACAAGCGGCGTCGGCTACAACGAAGAAGAAGCATCTTATAGCCAAGTCGTATTCTTTGAGATTGACAGGAGTCGCTTGTCTTGTTCTCGAATAGCTCACAAAAAGTCTGCCGTAGAAACACGACATCAAAATCAACCTGCAACAAAATCACAATTCATACAAATTGAAACTTGAATTGGAATCTTTTCAGTTATAAAACGCTTATACATCCAGTTATACGTGTTAATGAGAAGTATATTCTGTTGTGAACTGTTATTTACAGACAGATTCACATTCACAGACTTCTAACATCCACCAAAAAGAACCCACAATTCTTCATCAATTTGAATCACCCGCAAGGAACACGCAGAAGGAACATGGACTTGGCAATTCCCAGGTTGACAACATCAGCCGCTCAGAGGTCAGCCACATATTTAAGACCAAAAAACTCCCAATAGCTATTAAAGAAACAGTTCCAATCAATTCATTCAAATCGAAAACAAAAAATTAGCTCCTAGATAATAGAATCAATCATGGAGAACAATTAGTTCTATGAAAAATTTCCATACTGTTTCATTCTTAATGTTAATGGTTTTTCCCCATAAGTATTATAAATGTTTTCTATTATAAATATGTATATATATAAATATGTAAATATATTATAATTATCTATTAAATATATGTTAAATTTATCTAACATTTCTACATCATGGGTTATCAATTTTTCTTTTTTTTAAATTTGTGTATATAAAAGTGGTTTTCATGAACTTTTAATGACTCGCAAGATGTATCTTCATTGGAATTTTTTACTTTGGCGCAAAATCTTAAACAATAGCAAAATTAGTGGCATACCGACACATATTCATAAATTGTGGGGGCCACATTTTCTTAGATCAGCAAATAAGCAACTCAAAAATTTCTAGTTTCATTCAAAATTTAGACTTTTTGAATAATTATTAAGTTACTGTTCTAGATTTTTTGATTTTAGACTCTAATAGTATCTATTTGATTCAAAATTTGCTCGTTTATCTGAGTATTGAAGAGCGTAAATTGTATTTTTAAAAGTGAAAGTGACATAACCAACATTTTGATTTGGACTGACATTTTGATTTTACATTTTGTTTTGGGCATGAGCCTGTTGTGCCTTTCCTCATGTCAAGTATTTTTACACAATGTGATAAATAAATAAAAATGAATTGTATTAATACTTGATAAATAATTGTAGCTTATATGCTTTTTGTAATCATGTCTATATTTTGAATAAACTCCTCTGGTCGTGTTGTACCCTCGACCACAGAAATTATTATTATTATTATTATTATTATTATTATTATTATTATTATTATCATTATTGAAAATTATTACATACGGTACTTTTCAAGATTTGATGGTTATCTGTTTCAACTCGATCATTTTATTCTTCGGAAAGACATTACAATAATATTTGTCCAGTCTATACAGACAGGTAAATGAATAAATTGTAATCTTCAATGCTCTAATAAATACAGAGTGATTATAAAATGAAACAACAACTTTGAAATCACATAAATATTTATTGAAATTACTTACACAGAATTGAGAAAGATGTCAATTTGTTACAAAACACTTCAAGTTTAAGGTGTGGGTGTTATTTTGGTTGGATGTGACAGCCGTTGGTAATGCGACATCAAGTAATCGATTTCTTGCCACACTCGTAGCAGCGTAACTTGTGCAACAGCAGCGATCCGAATGTGATCCGATTTCGGAGGTCATTAAGATTGTCTGGTAGAGGCGGAACATAAACCTTATCCTTAATGAAACCCCACATGCAGAAATGCATCGGTGTTAAATCCGGTGAGCGAGGTGGCCATGCAATTGGCCCTGCATGGTAAATCCAGCCAAGTTGAAAGCAATTGTCTAGAAAATCGCAAACTTCTCCGTGGAAATGAGGTGGTGCACCGTCATGCTGAACAAGTGCCCTTTTACTTTTACTTTATAATCACCCTGTATTGATGTAGGCCTATATATGAATATAATGCCAAAACAGAGAATAGAATACACTACCTTAAATTTTTAATCAAATTTTAGTTGATTCATTTGTACTCACCCAAACATATTAATTCCAAGGAAAATGAAAGCTGAATATTGCCAGCCTAGAAAGAACGGATCATCAATGTGTAGAGGAAAGCACAATCCATTAGTTCCGTAGAATCTCGATTTTCCTCTCCATAGTATCACTGAAATTATTCACGTCAAATTATTATGAATTTTAGAAAAAAGACTAGAATACAATCTAAATTTACAATACACTATCATATCTCCTGCATATAAATGCATGCTAAATTTTAATGGTGATGATTATACGCCAAGATAGCCAATCAGAGAAGGCTTTTTTGGAAAGAAGGCCTCTCTGATTGGTTCTCGTGACATTTAATCACGTTTAAAATTTAACAGACTTTTGAGCAACTAGGCCTCAGATTAGTAGCCTAATTTGAGCAGCTACTAAAGCATTTTCTCAAGAACTTTGTTCTAAAAACATAGAAAATTATGCGTACTAATGCATGAAGGCAGTTAAAAACAAAATACTCACATATTTAATAGTGTAAAATGTACCGTAATAATAATCTAAATATAAATGAATGTCTGTTTCTGTGTTTGTATCTTTGTTTGTTCCCTATAGACTCGAAAACTACTTGACAGAACGGCATGAAACTTTGGGAATATGTTGTGTGAATATTGGGGATGGTTTCAGACCAGAAATTTTAATAGGGGGGCAAATAATAATAATTTATCAATCCATTATACAGGCCTATGTTTTCGTACTTGCCGGCCAAGCGGCTAACGTAGAACGGGAAGATGACATATTGTGTCAAGATCATATTGTGATAATATGATTTAGCATCTAAAGTTACCAGCTGTATAATAAACACGTCACCCTGTGATAAATTGTGTACTGGTATTAAAACGGTAGTTTGAAGTTAAAGTTAGTGTAGTTGATTGGTACCAGCTGTAGATAATCGTTCTTTAGAAGACCTATACAAATAATTATCACTCTCCTATAATAAATTGAGAAACTGGAAAATGTTGGAAAAAATTATTCACCTCATGAAAGAGAGATGTTCATATTGCATTCATTAATATTATTACAGCAGAATGACAGAATATTTTTTTTAATTTAGCTTAGCTTATATTCATCCTGAAAGAATATGGCATTCTGTGTAATTCATCGTACATCGCATATTTCCTGGACCATCTATTGGCAATCAACAACTATTTTTAATTCAACACTTTACTGATAGATATTACTACCAATTGATTGAGAAGAATATGTTTTCTGAATAATAAATGCTGCATGACTAAGCAAATATAAAGTCCTTATTGAGATGTAAATGAAAATATTGATTGTCAGATAAATTACATGATTCACAAAGTAAAGTTAAGTGTGACTCGAGATACATTGACTTTGGCGGTACTAAGTTCGCCGGGCAAGCTAGTATTAATAATAATATCGAGTGGTCTGGCTCGCTCAGGTCTCGTGTCTGAGTTTTGAAATGGATACATATAATAATGCTTATAACATCTTAAGGTGCGTAAAGATTTACGCGCCGCGAACATTAGCAATTCACTTTTAATCAGCTGATGCCAAGCTTTTTATATCATTCTGTATCTTACCGTTCCTGTAAAAATACAGATATAGTCAGCTGATTAAAAGTGAATTGCTCATGTTCGCGGCGAGTAAATCTGTACGCACCTTTATATGCTTCTTAAAATAAATCAGCTGTCTTCTAGACAACCTGCAAAAATAAATTGTTATAACATATTTGTAGCTCGTTGTTTGCTTAATAAATCATTTAATTGGTGAGACATTACCTGGTATTATGGCAATAAAGATGCCGACAAACCATATGGCGGCAGTGGATACAATGGCTTTCTTAAGAGTGAGGCCTTCTCCAAAAGCATTCTCTATTTTCAGAAAACGTTCAATGCTCATGAACACAAGTATTAAGACCGACACCTGCAACCAAATTATAATATTATATGTTAAAGACTGAAAGTGATATAGTGAGGTCCACGTTATAATGGCAGTGAAGAAATATAAGAGAACAACGTTGCCGATCCACCGTCTTGTCAATGCCTTCTATAGACGCTAGCTGACACAGGTTTATTGATGTAATATTAACTGTTCATTCTCGTTTAAAATAATCAATTATATTTTATTGAGCAAGAATTTATTTTTCAATAATTTAATACTGAATTTTCATAATTGAAATATTTTGTTAATTGACTATTAATTCTGCATTTTTAAAAGACGATCTGGCAACAGAGCAAAGCAAGAAAGAGATAGCGCTATCCGCTTTGTTGAATGATAGACAAGGATAGCAATACCGCTGCTAATCAAACACTGCCATAACATGGACCTCATTATAGAAACAATTATAGCACTACAGTATTCTGACAAAAAATCTTTCTAATCAATGGTTTGCAGATTCCTTCTGATATGACGAATTTTCATAAGAAATCCCGTCTTCTTATATCTTTCTAATACACATGAGAAGTTTCCCATTTAAATGTTAGGGTTTATACCCTAACATTCAAATGGAATTTTTCAATATTATTGATGAAACAGCTCTTGAACAGTGTAGCCAACTCCCCTTTCTCCTCTTTTCTCTCTGATGGCCGACATATAAAACAGTTATTATTATTAAACGAAAATCCAAATTAAATGCTGTAATTCACCCGAAGACTTCTGCTACTGCAAATATTGACAACAGGGTAAACAGCTAGATGGAAATTCGATAAGCGCTACTATTTCCCGGGCTGATAAATAATTTTTGAATAGTAGCGCTCATCGAATTTCCATCTAGCTGTTTACCATGTTGTCAATATTTGCAGTAGCACAAGTCTTCGGGGTGATTTACAGCATTTAATTTGGATTTTTGTTTAATAATAATAATTAATTCATTAGCATTTGAGAAATTGCAATATCTCAGTAATTTCCATCTATATAAAACAGTACATAACAGTCGTGGGGCCCATTGATGGTTTGAATAATTATAAAGACTAGTTGGCACCTTCACTCGCCACCAGGCCCAACTCACACTAACACTACTCAAGTCGAGAAGAGACTGCGACTCTAGTCTCTTCTCGACGCAGCATGTGTTTTCGAATGGTGATACTCAGACCAGAGGACTCTAGTCTCCGCGACCTCACGACTTTGAGACTGAGTCGAGCGTCGACTCGACATGTTGGTCGAGGCTCGACTAGAGTTGCATTGTACCATGCATTTTTAATGAAAGTGAGGTTATGTTTTATGAAAGAGATGTTTTATCATTTTAGATAAGACAATAATAAGAATTATATAAGACAATATATTCATAATAATTATTATAAATTTTGTTACATGCGCAGAAGTGACGAATTGTATCTCATATTTTTAATAATGTGAGGTTAGAAATGGAGTAGCATGGAACTGAAGTAGTGATAATGAGCAAAAAAGTCGTAAGGTCGACAGACTGGAGTATCCTCGACTGGAGTCGTACGACTCGAGTTAAGCCTTACGAATTCAATTTTTCTCTATTGACAAAATCTACATCTGCTGAAGTCTTCAGGGTATCTAAAGTAATTCAGGTTGCTGCATATTGTTGTAAATAACTTCAGTTGATTATTTATCAATAACACTGTTGTAAGAATGTAGTAAACTTTGGAAAATATTTTCGATTTTATTACCTCAGATGAAGTCATTGCAAGAATTCCAATCATGGTACATCTCCATGACGTCATCCAGTTATGAGCTTCACTATTATACACCTCTCTATACATGTAGTCATGATAGGCTATTGCCAAAAGATACAGGCCGATTAAAAAGTCAGACACTGAAAAATAAATAGAATATAAATTGTAATAAATTTGACACATAATTACCTAAATATTGTCTTTTTTTTCTTTAGGGCTACTGTTGAATATGAATAAAAATAGAGATCCAAGTACCCTTTTTAAAATTGTTTTATTTGTAAATTTATAAATTATTGTTGTAGTTGTTTTATTTATAAATAAATAAATTATTTATTTTCCAATCATTTGATAATGGCATCATACAGCCGAAACATGTGACTAAAAAATATAAAAAAGGTATTATTTTTATTTACCTAAATATCTATACTAACAATTTATAAATGATACAGTATTATTTTCCAGGGCTATTTATTTAGTGATAAACGAATAGGTACCTTTGTTAAATAAAAAAGTAACTTTCTTGTAAGAAGGGTACCTACTACATTCTTTTAATCGTATCACTTTAAATTCATATTAATATGATTTTTATTTTATTCAATCTAATTTCCAAAGAAGGCCTATTTCCATTATAATCAGGGAATGGTAATTAGTTGAAATTGTTCAGATTTGAAAAACATTTTTGAAACAGGTGAATATTTCCTATTTTAGTGATAATAATGTGAAATTATTCTTTTATGTTTGGTTGTGAAGCATCTAAATTAAAAAATCTACTTTGTGAAAATAATTTAGAACTGAAAAATTTGTGAAGTGAACAGCTACATGAGAACCTATATCGGACTATGTGTAACCTTATCTAAATTTGGGAGAGGAATAGCACAAGGTTTCCTTATTTTCTCCCTATTTTTTATGATGTAGGCTACTTATTGAATGAATCAATAAAGAATGAATAAATAAATGAAGGTCAAAACTGTTGTTTGGGATCAATGAAATAGACTAAATAATCATATGTGTGGTTGGCAAGGCACAGGTGACTCTGAACTGAACTCTGTCTCTGTGAAGTCTGTGTAACATGCCTAAAGTAAAACGTTTGAGTTCAATGTATTGGTTTGACTTTAAAGTAAAAATAAAATCAGTAATAATGTTCAAATAATCGTAATACTTTATTTCTTCACCGATATAACCTTCAACAGGTTATGGGCCCAGGCTGGATCTTTCGTGTGCAAGTAAAAAAACTTTTTTAACCTAAATACTCTCGTGCAAGACAACAATGGAAGTTCGGAGATTCAACTCTAAAATAGTAATACCGGTGAAGT